>NC_053519.1:23587500-23785000 GCF_016920715.1 Anopheles arabiensis | reverse complement strand
TCCAAAACACCCGGGTATTTTTTGTAGATCGATGCTGTGATCGATATAACGTCAAGCGGCTTGGTACGAGGCATAAAAAAACATTATGTGCCCCGTTAAAAGAAGCATGATACGTTTTGGCCCTTGATTTTAGATTCGCTTCAGCAGAATCATCTCGCGATGTTGAAGCTAAAGGTTCATGTAAAACCTTTTTCTTGGCCATCTGCCCTGGGTCAGAACTTTTGCGCTTCACTGTAATGAAGCCTTCATCGGATTCATCCATGGGCTCCGCCTCCTTGGGAGAGCCATAGCCAACGAATTAACTGTATGGGGAACAAGGATAACAGGATAAGAGCGGAACACTTACCAAGCACGGGACAAATGAGAGGAGAGCGCACGCGATAAGATGCGAGCGCACAAGAGATGCGAGCGCACAAGAGATGCGAGCCGTACGCACTTGTATCGTTGATGCGCTCAACTCTCTCTAACGGGTAACGCACAGACAATTAAACACACTACACACACTTAACACTGTACAACTTTTACGCACAGCAAGCACAGATCGCTTCTCGTTCAACCAAGCGTACTCAAATCTTCGTGGTGTGTATGGTAGGGGTCAGTGGCTTGACTTTGGCCGTAATCATCCACCTGGAGCGCGTATCGATAACGTCCGATTCGCTTCGTGGTTGGCGACAGAATGATGGTTTTCTTAATTTTTATCATCAAAAATGTCGAAAACACAATGAATTATAGAATAAAATCACGGAATAACACAAAATAACACACTTTAATCCGTGTTTTAATGTTAAATAAGAACTCGCGCAGTCCAAAATATATTTTTAAAGAATATTTAATCGAAAAAATGTGGTAGATAAATTATATTAACAAATTTAATAAATGTAAACAAAGTTTGAATCCGGGGACCTTACGTCAAGTGACGAATTGTCAAAATGCACTAGAGTCCACCACCTGACCGTCCAAATAGACATACAGCGACAACAACGCGCGCGAAAAAAGTAGCTCAATTTTGCAAACAGAGCTACTCGTCGCGCGCGACATTTTTGCTTCATCCTATATAATCGAATTATCTAGTTTTTTTACAAGCGAGATTAATGCCAAACGCAAAAAAATAGATTTGAACACATTTTAACCTATTTTTGTGTGTTTTCAAATAAAAAAACAAGTTGGTTGACTGAGTCAAATGAGCTACTTTGATCTACACCGAGTGAAATGTTGAGCTATTTTTCATCGCGCGCGACGTTGTCGCTCTATGTCTATTTGGACGGTGATATTTTTAAATCCACCTT
Organism: Anopheles arabiensis; assembly: GCF_016920715.1. Taxonomy (NCBI): domain Eukaryota; kingdom Metazoa; phylum Arthropoda; class Insecta; order Diptera; family Culicidae; genus Anopheles; species Anopheles arabiensis. The sequence goes on along the minus strand of NC_053519.1, from coordinate 23,783,714 downwards.
GGTATAAGCCAAGGTGGAATATAGAGGAGGTGTCTTCTTAGCGTTTGGCATGTTGCCATTTTGAGATTCAGTTTGACAACAGCCGTCGATATTTGTTTACAGGCAGCAGCTGCATTATAACGTGTAAAATGCCGATTTATGGAGTGTGGATGCAAAATACAATTTTTTATTGGTAAAAAAATGTTAATTAAACGAAAACCATTCATTTATCCTATCCAAATACCAGCAACATTCGTCGCATTTGACAACTGCCGTCGATCCTGGTTTTGTGCTTTTTTCTAAAGCCTCGATGCCCAATTGTTCTACATGACGACACCTCCTTTCTACCCACTTTGGTATACAGGGTTTTTCAAGCCACTTCAATGTTGAAACTGGAAATTTCAATCACGTTAAATGTATGCTGAAGGCTGCACGGGTGAATTCAAGTCTGAAAAGCCAGTTCAATACAAAAAGTTTTGTTTTCAAAATCGTTAAACTATTTTTCAATATTTAATTATATTTAATATAATATTTAATAAGCCATTTCGATCTGTCAGTTTGGCGGGCTCTCGCCACTATGGGATAGAAAGAAATTAAATACGTCAAAATGTTCAGTGAGTGAGGTTTTCTGCATCATCCCAACGAATACAGTATAGAAACCATCAAATGAACAAAACTATAAATAGTTTCAATTTGTTATAATGAATTTAATAATTGTTGTTTGCACGTTAAAACACGTTTTCAATGCTAAAAGAAAACAAACCATCAATCATTGAACATTTTGACGTATTGCATTTCCTTCTATCCCATAGTGGCGAGAGCCCGCCAAACTGACAGATCGAAATGGCTTATTAAATATTATATTAAATATAATTAAATATTGAAAAATAGTTTAACGATTTTGAAAACAAAACTTTTTGTATTGAACTGGCTTTTCAGACTTGAATTCACCCGTGCAGCCTTCAGCATACATTTAACGTGATTGAAATTTCCAGTTTCAACATTGAAGTGGCTTGGAAAACCCTGTAAGCCATTTCAATCTGTCAGTTTGGTGGGCTGTCGCCACTATGGGATAGAAGGAAATGCAATACGTCAAAATGTTCAATGATTGATGGTCTATTTTCCTTTGACATTGAAAACGTGTTTTAACGTGCAAACAACAATTATTAAATTCATTAAACAAAATTAAAACTATTTAAAGTTTTGTTCATTTGATGGTTTCCATACTGTATTCGTTGGGATGATTTAGAAAACATCACTCACTGAACATTTTGACGTATTTAATTTCTTTCTATGCCATAATGATGAGAGCCCACCAAACTGACAGATTGAAATGGCTTATACCGATATTGAAAAATAGTGCAACGATTTTGAAAACAAAATTTTTTATATTGAACTGCCTGCTTTTATATTTTTCAGACTTGAAATCACCCGTGCAGCCTTCAGCATTCGTTAAACGAGGTTGAAATTTTCAGTTTCAACATTGAAGTGGCTCGGAAAACCCTGTAAAGGAAGAGAGTGACATAAGTTGTAAATGGATCGAGTTGTGTTTTTTTTTTGCCAACAAGTAAAACCGCAGGAATATCAACAGATTTATTCTCTACTCATCAAATGTAAACTTTATAATTCAATTCGTAATGTAAATTCACTTCTTTATTGAATAGATTTTACCCAAATAAATATACTTTTTCTGTTTTTTAATTACTATCTTCTTAATCTAACGTATTAAAACTATACAAACAATTTAGGTTTTTTAATGATTAGAATTAATTTGAATTAATTCAATCAACCGATGAACTCAAACTGAGCACAATCCGAAGGCAGAAGAATAAAGGCGGAAGAAATAAACCGACACAGAAGAAGACTGAAGATGTTGCCGGTACGACGATCCGTAAACGAATGACGTTTTTTGTTCATTGCCGCGCGCACGATGATCATGACAGCGGCCATGATCAAGTTTGACACACGAAGCACAGTGGCCGCATCGTGGTCATATGTCTAAGATATTACAGCTCGGCTATCCTGACCTAGGATTGACCTCAATTCTATTCTAATTTAAGCAATACGATGCTGTCTAGTAATACATCATGTTATATGTTATTAGACCATTTCCTAAGTTTGTCTACCTCTAAAACTCCGTCATAAGGCATCTGCGTGATCTGAAATCCATCAACATCTCTAATTACATAACGGTCGTGGGGAAGTACTTTATGAAATATATAAGGGCCGCGGAACTTGCAGACGAGTTTCTTATTTGCATTAGTGGAATCTGTGTATTTGATAGCTACCAGATCTCCTTCAGAGAAACTAGGGGCTGGCTTGGTTCTATTGGCTACGTATTGTTCGTTTCGATATTGTGAATATTCAATGTTAGATAACGCTTCAGAACGAAGAAGGTTTAAGTCACGGTTTGTTGTAACATGCTTATCATTAAGAAATTCATGTAATTCGTCTAAGATCTGGCCTCGTTGCTCAATGCCGAAAAGAAGAATCGAAGGAAGAAAGTTTGTGGAACTATGGACAGTATTGTTGAGGGCATGTTCAGCGGATCTCAAATGCGAACTCCAATCAGAATGGTCAGAAGAATTGCATAATTTGCTTAAAATGGGGCGAAGTACACGATTAACACGTTCCACCTGCCCGTTCGCTTGAGGGGAACCGGTTGCATTAAGAACATGAGTGATATCGTTAAAATCAACAAACTCTTTGAATGCGGTTGAAGTAAAGCATGTTGCACGGTCACTTATAATTCGCTTCGGTCTGCTATAATATGACATATATTGAGTGAGAGCTTCACATACTTCATTAGTATTAGTTGTAGCGGTAGCGTATAGTTTTGTAAATTTGGTGAAGGCATCTATGACAACCAATATATATTTCTTGCGAGATGTAATGTTGGGTAGGGGTCCTAAATGATCAATATGCAACGTGTCGAATAGTACGGGTGTCTTTGGAATACTGTACATATTTCGGTTGTTAGTTCTTGGAGGTGCTGAATAGACGATGCATTTTAAACAATTTTTAATGAAGTTCTCAACTCTTGGTTTCATATGAGGGAACCAATAGTGTTGGCTAATGATTTGGCAAGTTTTGCTGATGGCAAGATGACCAATCTTTTCGTGATTGTGTCGGATAATATTGTCTACCATTTCTCGTGGCACATATAATTGAAGATGATTTGTGGAAGACTGACGATATACCAAACCATCTTGGAGGATAAATCCTTGAACAGAACCAGCTTCAAGTTTTTGTCGTAGGGTATTTATTAAGGGGTCTTGGGATTGAGCAATCTGAAGTTGGAAATCAAGATCTAAGTCGCTGATTGCTCCAACGGCTTCAGTTCGGCTTAGAGCGTCTACATGAGCCATAGAAGTTCCAGATCGGTAATGAATTGTGTAATCATAGTTTTCTAAAAACAAAGACCATCTTGCTATTTTAGCCGATGCATTCCTGTTTTTTAAGGTTTCGACCAATGAATTGCAGTCAGTAAAGATTTTTAAAGGCAACCCATGTACGTATACATGGAATCTTTTAAGTGCATAGATAACGGAAAGCGTCTCTAGCTCGTAGCTATGCAACTTTGCCTCTTCTTTTGATGTTGTCTTCGAGAAATAAGCTACAGGATGAAGTTTATTATCTTCTTGTTTCTGTAATAATACAGCACCAAAGCCGAACGCGCTGGCATCGCAATGAAGCTCAGTCTCCTTTTTGGGATCAAAAATAGCAAGGATAGGGAATTGAGTAAGTTTCTCTCGCAATGTTTCAAATGCTTCACAACAGCTTGTATCAAAGTTAAATTATTCATCTTTTTGAAGTAAGTTAGTGAGTGGTTTAGCAATGCAAGAAAACGAAGGGACAAAGCGTCGAAAATAAGAGAAGAGTCCTAAACATCTTCTGAGTTGTTTAACATTAATAGGCATCGGATAATTTCTAATAGCTTGAATGTGCCGATCACTAGGTCGAATACCGAAAGCATTTGCTTTGTATCCTAGATAGTCAAGTTCTTGATGCGCAAATTTACACTTGTCAACGCGAAGCTCAAGGCCACATTGTTTGATTCTCTCTAGAACTGCCTGAAGGGTTTTTAAGTGAGACTGAAAGTCCAAGGAGGCTATTATAATGTCGTCCAAGTAGACGACCACTTTTTCATCATCGATAAATTCACGAAGAATAGAGTTAATAAATCTCTGGAATTCAGAGGGGGCATTCTTAAGACCGAAGGGCATTTTGGTGTACTCGTACTGACCATCAGGGGTGACGAAAGAAGTGTGGGGAATGGAAGATTCTTCCATCCGTATCTGATGGAAGCCGCTTTTGAGATCAAGTAAACTGAAAAACTTTTTGTTGCTGAGATGCTCTAAACATGTTTCAATCAACGGTAATGGGTAATTATCCCTCACAGTAATTTTGTTTAACGGTCGATAGTCCACGCACATTCGAACCTCTCCACTCTTCTTCCGCACGAGTACCAGAGCCGAAGCATAAGGAGAATTGCTAGGTCTTATAACCTTTTCTTTAAGTAAGTTTGAAACGATTTCCTTCACTTGATTACGTTCCCCGTATGATAATCTCCGAGGTTTTGTGAAAATAGGAGTTTGATTAGTTAGATTAATTTTCATACAGTGATTTGATAGTTCATTATTTTTAGAAGTATTATTTATATAAGAATTTTCAAAAATAGACAAAATGGTTGAAGTCTCTTCGAGGGATAGAGAAGGGCCAGTATCAAGTTTAAATTCAGGTTCAAATGTATCAATAGCACAGATTTCACTAAAGGCATTATCTAATATACCAGATTTGCTAACGTTCTTTTTTTGTTCCTCTATAGCTTTTGTAGGGATAATGCAAGTTCGTTTAAACGGGATGTGATCTTTGAAATACATAAGATGAACATTAAGTGCTGGAAGTAGATCTTTCTCTATGATTATTGGCCATGCCATAGATGTATGTGGCAGTATAACAAACATGTGATGGAGAATCGTCTCCCTGAATTGAATTCGGCAGTGTATTTGGCCACGAGTATAAAGATGCGAATTTCCTAAACCTTTGTATTTGGAAGGAACTGGATCAGATAACAGGCATAAAGGTACGATCTTCTCATTGATAAAGCTTACTGGGCTACCTGAATCAAATAAGGAATATTCTTTAACTGTCATGATTATTTTAAGACTGACTTAAGAAAAGAAGCACTCACCTCGTGCAATTCATTTAATGGCAGTGTTTCTGCATTATCGATATCAACGCGATTGGCTGCATGCGGATAAGCAGCAGCGCTGGTTTCAGCATTCGGACAGCTTTTATAGTTGTGTCCCAGCTGGAAGCAACGGAAACAAGCTCCTGGTGGGCGGCGTTGGCGTGTACAAGCACTGTGATGATGACCAAACTGGGAGCAATTGAAACAACGGATAGTTGTTGATGTTGTTCCCCGATTAGTTGTAACCCGTTTGCGATCACTGGAAAAGAGCGTCTCGGATGATTTAGCAACATATCGTGGTCGAATCGTCTCGAACTTGTTCAAAAGTGGCTTCAAATCGTCCACTTTTTCGACCAGAAAACGCATTCCAGCGGTGTGGGACGGACTGCCAAGCCCTTCGAAGATGATGTTAATCAATTCAGGCTCAGGAACGGATGCGCGACAGGCGATTCGCTGCATATCTAATACGTAACGCAGGGCTGTCTCATGGGGCGAGAGACGACGGTTACGCAGCTGTCGGTAGACGCCTTCGGTCGTGGGGGTCACATAAAAGTTTGAAACCAGCTCATCTTTTAATTGTTGCAGTGTTGAAGCACGAGAGGCTTTAGCGACCATAGCAGCAGATCCTTTCAGTAAACGGTACACGTAGAAGAATTTATCACAATCTTGGACGCGGCACAGAGAAAAGTGATGGTCTAGCTCGTCAAGCCATTCAATGATGCACTTTGATGCATCGTCTCCAGTAAAAGGCTCAATAATTCCATCTAGCTTCAAATCGCTTGCCGAAAATTTTCCCGATTGATATTCAAGGATTTGGACCCTTTGGCGAAGCTCTAAAAGTTCCAAGCGTCGTCGCATTTCGTTGAGTTCATTTTCGTTGTCGGCGTTAGCAGGAAGCGAAGAAGAATTCTCATTGTTAAGCGCGATGGGAGCACAAGCTACGGAAGCACTCAAAATGGTGGCAGAATCGGTATCGTTGGCGCCTTTCAAAATGGTGGATGCGCAATTTGCAGCGATGGTAGCTACGGCGGTGGTGGTGGTGGTGGTGGCTATGGCGGTGCTCGACGGGGGGCATATCTCACCTCGTGAGGTTGTTGCGACTGATTCCGCTGATGTTAGTTGTAGAACGTTTTCGGAAAACATATTCGGAATTTGTGGAATAGAAGCCGTAACGGGGACTTCTATGCCCTTACTTTCAAGAGCACACAACATCTCATCTTTTGTAGGCATCGTGATGGCGGATCGTGGCGTCACCCCACACACACATACACACGCACACACTTTTCGCTATACTTTTTATCGTGAGGGTGCAAACAGCAAAACAGGTGTAGTCGATAGGACGTATCCCACTTCTGAGATGTAATGATTAGAATTAATTTGAATTAATTCACTCAACCGATGAACTCAAACTGAGCACAATCCGAAGGCAGAAGAATAAAGGCGGAAGAAATAAACCGACACAGAAGAAGACTGAAGATGTTGCCGGTACGACGATCCGTAAACGAATGACGTTTTTTGTTCATTGCCGCGCGCACGATGATCATGACAGCGGTCATGATCAAGTTTGACGCACGAAGCACAGTGGCCGCATCGTGGTCATATGTCTAAGATATTACAGTTTGTTTTGTTATGTGTTCCATTTATAGTCGTTTCGACTTTTTTTCTTCAACTCAAGCTTATCGATTCGAAAAACGTCATTCTTGTATGTAATTATGTTGAATAAAAATCATTTCTTTTCATTTTTGTGATTTTACGCGGCTGCGCTTTTCTGTTAAAATTTGGCCGGCGTTTGAAAAAATACGTTCACATGGAACTGAAGAGGCTGGAATTGATAAATATTGTTTCCCAAACTTATGCAAGGTAGGATGTATTTCACCACGAATGTGCCAGCAATGTAGAGGATCGTCTTTGGTTTAAATTTTTTTATCCGATAAATATCTATCAAGTTCAGAAACAGCAGATATTCTTGGATTAAAATTGTTAACGGGTGTTTGCTCTTGGAATTTGAATCCTTCCCAAACATCATCATTTTCAAATGTTTCTTGTTGTGAACCTTCATCTGAATGATTTGCTTCCGATTGCAAAGGAATTAATTTGCTAACTAAATTATCGTAGCAAGATTCATATCGAGCAACGTCTCCTAAAAACCTTATTTTTTGAATCGTGGATCCAGCATTATAGCGCTATTGATAATTTCTGAATCAAACATACATTCAAACTTTTCCTTAATACCTCTTATTATTTTTTTGCGTAGTTTAGAAACTTCCTTACACATGTTTTCATTTTCCATTTTTTCATAATTTTTTTTAAAACAGCGATCTTATAAGAACCCCCATTGTTGAAAGTGTGACTATTTTTTCACCTCAATAGTGACTGCATTAACAAGTTCGAGAACACTTGTCGCTTGTTCGATTACGGTCCAATCATGTTTTTCTAATTTTGATGTAATGTTAATTAACGCTACACAGGAAACCAATGGAATTCTGTTGTTAAATCTTTTCAACATTTCGTAAGTTGAATTCCAGCGAATTGGACAAACTTGTTTTAATTTCTGTTGGGCATAGTTTAATTTAGTTTGCATTTCAAACAATTTATAAGTTGCTTTACCACTCCTTTAAAAAAAAAAACATCACAACTCGCTTCGCTTCTTCGACGGTTTTTGTAATAGATGCTTTAATTGCGTTTTTTACCACCAAATTTAACGTATGAGCACTGCATGGCAAATGTGGTAAGTTCAAACTATCGGCAGCAGCCGATGTTGGCTGCGTTGTCAGTCACCAAAATGAATATTTTATTTTCAATATCAAAGCTTTGGATAATCGATGGGATCCAACAGGCTAAATTTGGTGCTGTGAGACTTTCAGATACTTCTTCGCATTCTAATAAATATGAACATGACAATCTATCTTTAGTAATTGTGATATCCTACTAGCACAGAGTACACACACACGCACACCACCTTGTTCGTTACCTTATCACCAACCTTTATATTTGTATTTTAAGCTCTGCGCCTCTCATCCTCTCTTGCATTTCACTCAAACTTTGCTGTTCTGTCTCGATCCCTGAGTTCATCATCCAGCGCCTGTTTTGAGTTCAAATTTATGTTTGGCAATAAACCCCTGACTGCCCTACCAAACATAAGTTCCGCCGGGGGTATTTTCGTCACATGATGAGGCCAGGAATTATATGCTGCCACATAATCGGCAAGAGCTTCTTTCCAATCAAGCTTCCAATCTGTTTTTTATCTAACCAAAGCATAACCTCTTGCAACCCCTGTCCTTCAGTTGTTCCTTCTGCACTTCCTGTGCAGAATCCCTTAAGGGTTTTGTCCTATGCGAAAATCCTTTTATGAACGGGCTTATAAATATTATCATGCCCAAAAAACTCCGCACCTCGGACACGTCTTTTGGGCTATCGAACTTTAATATGTCTGAAATCTTCTCTTTGGTGGGGAGAATACCTCATCCGTCGATTGTGAAACCCAAAAAATTGACTTTCTTCTGATTATATAAATATTATTCCTCATTAATCGTTAGGCGATTTATCTCAATCACCCTTTTTACTTCCTTAACTAATTTCTCTAACTCCCCTAAAGATCGCCCATAAACTAGAACGTCATCCATGTCACTTACTTACTTATCCGGCGCTACAACCGCTTTGCGGTCTTGGCCTGCCTCAGAAGTGTCCGAAAGCGCTCACGGTCTCGCGCCTTCGTCTTCCAGTCCGTTATCCCGGCCTTAATGGCGGACGCCTCCACGCCATCTTGCCTCCTCAATTTGGGCCTACCACGCCTCCTCTGTCCTTGTGGACGGCTTAAAAAGACTTTACGGGCTGGGTCGTCCGTTTCCATGCGTACAACATGGCCAGCCCACCGGAGCCTGGTGAGCTTGATACACTGTACGACAGTGAGGTCGCCGTACATCTCGTATAGCTCGACGTCATCCATGTTTACCGCTAAATTCCTACAATCTGCAAATAACCTCTCCATAACACTCTGAAGGTGCACACGACAACCCAAAAGGCAACCTCGTGAATCGCATCAAACCGTTAGCCGTCATAAAAGTGGTTAAATGGCGCACTTCTTCGTGAAGTTCTATATGAAAATATGCATCCTTTAAGTCTAGCTTAGTGAAAAATAATTTTCCTCCATTATGAGGTATGTCAGCCCACACTTTCTCAAGCGACGGCATTGGATAGGCCTCACGAACTATCGCGTTGTTCACCTCCCGATAATCTATCACCATTCTGAAATCCTTCTGACCCTTTGGAACTAGCACCATTGGTGATACAAATGATATCGTGCTACCTCTCCTATCAGCCTTTCTATAATCTGCCTTCTCTCCATGTTTTAAAGTCTTTCATTAACTGCTTTCTCGAATGCAATTGGGACGTTATATCTAATTATGCGCTTTAGTATCAAAGCCACTGATCAGCCACTTTGACCCACTGATCAGCCGCACCTGGACCCGATTCACTGTTGCCGATACTTGTGTTTCTCCCAACTAATTCGGCACAATTTATTTCCTTTTTTAGCAGCCCTAGCCCTATCCTTATGAATTTTATTTGACTTGCCGTTTGAAAACCGAGAAGTGAAATCTCGGTACCGTTCACTACAAAAAACTTGGCCAATTGCCTGTCCTGTCCAGCATCCTTCTCCCCCACATAAGCCCTAAATGAACACATCACTTCTAACGGTCGATGAGTGGCATATCCTTTCAAAATTTCTTCCGGGTGCAATGTAATGTCTTGAATTACAGAACTACATTCTTCCTTGATCCTCTCCCAACCTTTCTTAGTTACCGTATTCACAGTCGCCTCCGAATCCACCAAGAATTTAAACTCCACCGATCCTTTAACACAATTCACGATACGCAGATCACTTATCACTCTAGGTGACGTCGCCTTGCCAGTTATCAGCTAAAATATAAAAAAAATAAAAGGAAAAGAAAAGAAAAAAAAAGTATACCAGCACAAGATTTAAATTTAACTATGAGTGTAACTTTTAATTTCCTTTATTTATTTTAAAACAAAAGAAACAATTTTTTTTCACTCCGAAACGTCAACTTCTACCTGGTTGACACGCTCGGCTTCTTGTTTTATTCCCATTGTATTATGGTTTCTTTTTGCTGCAAAGCAAAATTCGGCAAAATGGCCGGTTCTTCCAAAAGAGAAATATTTCGGGTGAAATGCTTTGCATTGACCCCAACCGTGCGCACGTGCGCACTTCGTACAGAGAAGCATTCCTTCGCGCATTTCCTCATTCTTCTGCACTCCAGATCCAGCAGCTCGCATTTTACTCATGGGTGTTATTAGTCAATATGTAATGGTAATGATTCATCATTTTAGGATTAGCGGATATAATAGAAACATGGCTGATAATAATGAGACACCCAATAATGAAAGAAACAGAGCAGTTCTACCGATTTCGTCTCGTGGCATCACCATCATAGAAATCATATTGATAGCTCCGCCGAAAGCTGTTCATTCCAGCACTTCCCGATCATCATCTCCGCCAGCTTTTACGCATATTAGTGCCCCCCTACAATCAACATCCACAGCAACGCATTCTCGTCCTCACTCACAACCAGGATCAACAAAACCTGCGATTCCTCCTAAACCCAAAGTTCTTTCTGATCCTGCTTCTGTTCCTAAACTTCCAATGGCTCCAAAAACTAGCACAACATTCAAACTTACAGTAGCAGCAAAACCGGCAATAGCATCCAAACCACCAATAGTATCCAAACCACCAATAGCACCTAAACCATCAGTATCTGCAACTGATATCGCATATTCAAAGATGAATCAAGAAGAAAGGATTGAAAGGTACATTGACATTGCTGTTAAAATGCTGGAGAAGTTATCACCGCAGGTTTCGATGATGATGAACAACGTGTGTAGAAACGAATATACTGTCCCTAGGTCATTTGAAGTAGACAGGATAAGCGATGAACATAGCCTAAACAAATTTGAACAATCGTTACAAAATGGTACGTATATGGTAAACCTAGTTTGTCAAATCGTGCATATGTTAACGGATGTCACAGATTTTGACAAACGGTTAACAATTGTTCCCGACCTTTTTTTCGAAAAAGATTTTTTGAAGAAATGTTGCTGGACCGGAGAAGGCAAGCAGGGTCCTAAAATTTGCTTCTCGAAGTATACGCAAATTTTAAGTCTACTCAAATTGATTGGAGGCAATCGATTGACAGAGCTTACTGACGCCTACGTGAAAACATTCCTAAACAAAAAAATTTATAATTGCAAGCCTTCAAAAATGGAAACATTAGAAACGACAAAGAAACGAAGAATATCAGAAACGTAATTTTTATATCAGGGATATAGTTATTAGCTACAAGCTTTTTAGATATTTTTTTCCTTTCGTTATGATGTACTGTGATGAACTATACCAAATAGGGATAATAGGTTAAGTTTCTTTCAACTGTATTACGAATATCAAAACTGAAATGAAATGTGATAAATAATGGAACTCAAGGATGGGATATATCTTGTTTTATATTTTTTAAATTATATGTTATTCGAAAAGTTCTGTATATATGGTAATAAGACTCCTTTCTTGAAATTATTTTTATTTGAGAGCAATACATGCATTCATGTGTAGGATTTAATCCAACTAGTCAGCCTACAGATCACTAATTGTTGTAGATGGGGCGGAACCGCAATGAAGTAAATTGTACAACGGAACTGTTTTATCTCTATCTAAATATATTTGTAGTCCTGTAGTGCTTGTAGTTCGGTTTCTCTTCTTGAAGTGTCGTAGAACGGTAGCGGAAGCGATCGCAGTGTATATAGGATCTAGCTATTCATACCACGGTGTGTATAGAAGATAATTGTTCATACCACGGTGTGTATGGGGAATAGCGTATGACAGCTCCAGTGCTGCCAGAAGTGTAGCTCAGATATAACAGCTCTTCCGCGCAAAATAGAATTCGTTGTTATAGGTTGAGCCTTTGCGGAGGCTTGATGGTCTACAGAGAACGACGCAACCTTTGGTCCACCGGCAAGTCCGCTGACCTTGTGGGTTGATCAATTGCAGCTGTTTTGTTAGAAATCGGTAGTTGGATACCTGTTTCAGGATAAGGAGTAGTCGGGATAACAGGGAGGAACATGTCAGTGGATTTATAAGTGTTATCGTAGTTGTATGTATTTGTAAGAATGTCTGGAGTGACTGCGATGGCGTTGTCGTAGAAATTTTCACCACCAATCTCTTCACGGCGCAAAGAAATTTCTTTCTTAGTGGATTCCGATAGCCCTGCACCGACACTACGTAGTTGATTGATATGCCTTTACCAGGTCCGCCCGTCATTAAGTTTCACTAAATAGTGGAGTTTACCTAGACGTTCCTTAATTGACCCAAACTCCCACTTGTTTCCGTGAACGTATTCTCGAGCTGCAACTTTTGATCCAGTAGTCAATGCACGTATTTTAGACTGAACTTCATTTGAGTTGGGATCGTTTGATGGTATCATAAGATCCAGCCTTGAGCGGATCTGACGATCGAACACTAATTTTGAAGGTGAAAATCCGGTGGCTGGGTGAATCATTTTACGGTATGAGAGCAGTAAATTTCATTGTGAACTTCCCCTCGATCACATTGTAGCGACTTTAGTTTAGATTTCATTGTTTGTATAAATCTTTCAGCCTGTCCATTTGAGGCTGGGTGGTGCGGAGCACTAAGTTTATGAGTAATTCCGTTTAATTTAAGAAATCTTGAAAATTCAGTAGAGGTAAATTGAGGACCGTTGTCACTCACAAACACAGAAGGTAATGCATAAGTACTGAAAAACTCCCGACATAAACGAATTGTCGTTTCCGTAGTCATGTTTTTCACAACGTAGACCATAGGCCACTTCGAGTATGCGTCAATCAATATGAAGCAGTAAAGTCCCATGAATGGGCCAGCATAGTCCGCATGAACACGCTGAAACGGTTTCGTAGGTGTTTCCCAACAATGAAAAGTGACTTTGGGAGGATTAGCCTTTGCAGCCTGACAGGAAGCACAATCGTTGACCAGGTTTTCGATGTCTCTGTCTATGTCTTCCTACCAAAAATAACTCCGAGCAAGTGATTTGATTCGTGTTATACCGAAATGTGTTGAATGGAGTTCTTCAAGCACCTCTTCAGCTTCAGTTACCACGCATCAAGCAATCTTTATGTAAGTTGAATTCTTCCTGATTCACACCAAAGCTATGTTTCCCTTCAACTGAGTTTCCAGTTCTCAGGGCACGTAGCAATTCGCGAACATTTACATCCGCTAGGGTAGCTGCACTCAATTCATCTACAGTCAGTGGGAGTGTTTGTATTGCATTTACCTCGACTACCTCCGGTTCTTCAATTTCCAATTCAGGGTCAGTAGTTGAAACCGGTAGGCGAGACATAGCATCGGCATTGAAATGTTCCGACGAACGGCGATGTCGAATCTTGTAATCGAACGCATGTAGGAATGCCGCGTAAAGCTGCATGCGCATTGGGGACGTATTAGGAAGACCTTTAGATTCCGAAAAGAGCTGGCTGATAGGTTTATTGTATGTTACCAGAATAAATTTGCGACCGTAAAGGTACTGATGAAACTTGCTGTAAAACTTCGAGGCGTTTACAAAACCTTTTTTGGCTCGATCAGACGATAGATCGAGTTCGTTGCGAACGCGCTGGCAGTACCACCTTTTAAAGACGAGGAAAAAAAGAACTTCTGACACTGACACACAGATCTTTTCTCTTTTAGATCTAAATAGTAAGTGTTTAATCAGACTCAAAATGAATTCTTATTTACTATTCTTCTATTGTGGGAAGGTTATTTTATCTTCCTTTTACGCATATGTTCGTGTTGCTAGCCTTTTCTCTTTTCGCCACGCCTACGCATTCTTCTGAGAGGTTTTCTGGTTCTGTTTTATGTCAAGCATTATCCTGAAGGAAATGTGAACCCTTTTTTTAATGCTTTCTCTGGTGAGAACAAATTGTTGCATTGATTGCAGGCGTTGTGGTTTTCCCTTTTTGGCGTGACTGTACCTAACAATTGAATTCTGTGGTGCATGTTCCGGATGTATCGCATCATTGACAAATACTTGAACTTATTGCCTTACGAATTCTTTATCTGGCTAATGTTACTAACGCATCTACGTTTGAGTGATTTTTAGGTTTAATAATTGTAGGGGGGTGTAACGAGTAGCGAGCGGCCTACTCCGCGATTTTTGGTTTGGGGAGGGGATGGAAGGGTACCAGAAGGCTATCGGTGGAAACCACTGAGTAACCTTGGTGAAAGGGTAGGAGGAAACCGAAGGCGACCAGCGGGCAAGCCACTTGATCAACCCAGGGGAAAGGGTAGGAAGGGAACCAAAAATATCAGCGCAGAACCGCAGAACACCGAAGAACGTGTGCAAGTGTCAACCTTTGACTACCATTTAAGGACCTTAGGCGATTTGCACACTAGATGATGCGAGAATAGAGAAATTCAAAGGAAATCAAGCTTCAAATCTTTGCTGTGTGTTAATCTCTCGTGCTGCTGTAGCGATGCGTAAACATTACAAGATTACAAGATTACACAATTACAAATGGTGGGACGCATTACATACGTGGAACGTTTAGTGTCAACACGCATGGCGACGGACAGACAACGCCATCTGTCGGCGCGTAGCGAGAGAAAGTGTAACGCGGGTTGCATACTCATTCGTCAACATGCTGCCACCTTAAAATTGCCAAATTTTAACTAATCTTGCTTAGGCAGCACGCAAATTCCCGTTACTGCTCAAGTGACTTTAATTCCGCTTTCCTGTGTTTAGAGAGACTACCCTAACGGTGGCGTCCTTTCCTGGATAAACCTCAACTACACGAGCTAATGGCCAGCGACTAGCTGGAATGTTGTCTTCCTTAATGATGACTAATGTCCCGGGAGTAATACAATCATTTTTTGATTTAAACCATTTTGATCTAGTTTGCAACTGCTGCATATATTCGCGATGCCACCTATCCCAAAATCGACGCGACAATTGTTGCACGTGTCCCCAATGGGTCAGCCGGTTCGCTGGAAGCTGTGTCGTATCGATGACCGGAATTTGAAGCAACGGTGCACCAACCAAGAAATGGCCCGGAGTGAGCGCCGATACATCGCTTGGGTCATCCGTCAGCGGCGTGATGGGGCGAGATTTCAGGCAGCATTCGATGTTCGCCAATAGCGTCGCCATGTCTTCGAACGACAGCGAGGAGCTGCCCAACACACGCAGAAAATTATGCTTCGTAGACCGCACGGCTGCTTCCTACAACCCATCAAAATGGGGAGCTCGAGGGGGGATGAATTTCCAGGTGATGCCCTTCTCCAGGGTCCACGATTGCACGGCTGTCTGGTAATCATCGGGACGAAACAGTTTATATAAATTGTTGAGCTGGTTGCTGGCTCCCTTGAAGTTTGTGCCATTGTCCGAATGAAGCTCGGCTGGAAGCTCGCGTCGAGCTACGAAACGTCTAAGCGCAGCGATGAAGGCATCTGTGGTGAGATTTGAGACCAATTCAATGTGAACGGCTCGTGGTGACAAAACAAACAAAAATACAAACATATGCTTTGGTCGCCACAGCTAGTATGTGTGGGCCCTTAACAAAAACAGGCCCACAATAATCAATACCACTCACGGAAAACGATCGTGCTGCTACTACTCTTTCGACTGGAAGATCACCCATCAGTAGTTCGGTCGAAACTGGACGTGCTCGAAAACTTTTAACATTGATAATACATTTTCCGAGCCACGTTTCGACCACCGACCAATAACGTTGACGACTGTAGCTCAACATCAACTGGGGACCGGCATGTTCCAACAACAGATGATAGTATTTCATCAACAGGGTTGCCAACGGGTGGTTTCCGGAAATAATGAGCGGGTGTTTGGCCTCAGTATGCAGGGACGAATTTTCCAAACGACCGCCAACGCGGATGATTTTACCAACTCCCAACTGCGGGTGCAGCCTCTTTAGTTTTGAAGATGCGGAAACTGGCTCCTTTCGTTGAAGGGATTTCAACTCTTCCTGAAAGCAATCGCGTTGAGCAAGACGACACAGAGCTTCTTCCGCTTGCTTCAGGTCATTTTTTTTAAAGCACAAAAAGATGTTATGGTTTATTCATATAAATTTGTTGAAAGACAAAATGTTTTAAATCCTCGCTAGGTTTCCTACCGTTTTGGCGCTTACACTAGGTACATGTTACATGAGATGTATCGTTATAGTTCGTTGGAACAGAAGAACAAGCAGTACTTCGCAATATATTACAAGGCTTCTGAGCCTTGTGAATTGAGATCAATTCTCTATCGGTTAATATTACCGAATTGTATGGGAAAGGAGACAATTATTTACAAGGCACTTAACTAACTTATAATCTATTTTTGTTTTGATCTAATTCATTGGTATTTTCATCGTATTCCTAACTGCTAAATAAATTCCTAATTATGTCAACTTCCGAGTCTCGACATTTGCGCTTTAAGCACTCAATGATTTCACTTATTTTATCTTTTATAGGAACAAAACCTGTTTCGCTATGAAGGGCCCTGGTGGGATATCTATTTGGCAGTCCCATAATGGTTTTCAGGAATCTGTTTTGTATGACTTGTATAGTCTGCATATTTGTTCGAGAGCACCTTCCCCAAGCTATGCTACCGTACGTTATTGATGGTAAAACAATCTGACCGTAAATGGCCAATCTGTTTTTCATCGATAAACCTGAATTATGTTTTAAGAGGGAGTAGAGCATTCGAAAAAGATGGCCTGTTTTGGTTTTTATATAGCCTACGTGAGCTTTAAAAGTTAGACGCCTATCCAGAATGACTCCTAGATAGCGAGCTTCTGAAGCCCATGGAATGATGTTATTTTCCATTTTTAAACTGCCCACTTTAGCGATTATGTTGGATGCTGTCATTCCAACCTTATATGGGAAAATTAATGCTTGGGTTTTGGTGTTGTTAACCACAATCTTCCACTCTTTGAGGAAATTCACATAACTGTCAAGCCCTCGTTGGAGACCTGCTCGTATGAATCTCAGAGGTTTTGCCGAGTACAGGATGGCTGTGTCGTCTGCATACAGTGCCAGGCTCGTGTTTGCCCCCAATGTAGGGACGTCAGCAGTGTAGCAGTTGTACAACAGGGGACCCAGAATACTTCCCTGCGGCACACCAGCATTGTTTTCGTATGGGTCAGATTTCTCTGATCCAATGTAGACAGCCGAAGACCGTCCACTTAGGTAGCTTTGTACAAGCCTAACAATGTACACAGGAAAGCCCTGCACCCTCAGCTTATGTATAAGACCATCGTGCCACACGTTATCAAACGCCTTTTCCACATCAAGAAGAGCCATGGCAGTGGTTTTTCCACGCATTTTGGCAGAGTCGACAACGTCCAAAACGCGCTGAAGCTGCTAGGCTGCCGACCGATGTTTTCTAAAACCGAACTGAACTTCACTGATGACATTGTTCGATTCACAATGAGCCATCATACGAGTGTAAATTATTCTTTCAAACAACTTACTTAAGACACCAAGGAGTGAAATCGGACGATAGCTTGATCTTAAGCTAGGGTCCTTACCAGGTTTTAAAACAGAAACCACTTTTGCATATTTCCACAAGTGTGGAAAGTAGCTTAGCTCCAGACACCTGTTAAACACGTCGGTCAGCAACACGACAGTGCTGTGTCCGACGTGTTTCAACATAATTTTCCCCATAATTTTCAACATAATTTGGCGCGAAGGTTTCCCCACTCCTGGTGACGGGCATTCAGGTCGCCAGCTACTATGTATCTTCTTGAGGCCCGGGTGAGCAGTTGAAGATCGCGTTTCAACAGCCTGCTGGTACCACTAGTGTCGCTTACTTGTCTCGGGCAGTAAGCCGCATAAAAATGAAAGTTGCCCTCAGCACTGAGCATTTCGATTCCCACAGCCTCAATGTAATGGGTGTTAGGAAGGGGGAGTACTTTGAACGCTAAAGTTCGACGGATAGCAATTAGAACTCCCCCTTTTGGCTGATCAGGACGGTCCAGTCGAACTACATTTTTTCTCCCTGAGCACACTGATTTGTTATGCTTTAGGTGCGTTTCAGTCACAGCAAGCAGGTCGATTTTTTCATGATTCAGAAAGTCAATCAACTCCAGCCTTTTTGGAAGGACGGAGCAAGCGTTCCACGTTGCGCACTTAATCATCTCAAAAGTTGGCTGTGATAAATTCGAACATTTTCATTAGAATCTGATCACGCGGGCACTGTTTTGATAAGCGCTTGAATTCCACCCATAGGCGGACAATGTCACCAAACTGTGATTTTATTTCTTCATCTTCCTCATCGGAAAGACGGGATCGCAGCTGATCCAGCTTATCTTGGGCTGGTTGCCGATGGGTTTTTCGTGGAGTTTATTACGAACAACTAGCAGATGCAATCTGATATTTGCACTGTAGGCTTTGCTGCTGCTGCTGCTGCTGCTGTTGCTGCTGCTGCTGCTGCTGTTGCTGCTGCTGCTGCTGCTGCTGCTGTTGCTACTGCTGCTGTTGCTGCTGCTGCTGCTGCTGCTGCTGCTGCTGCTGCTGCTGCTGCTGCTATTGCTTCTGCAGCTGTTTCTGTTGCAGCAGCTGCTGCTGAAGCTGTTGGTTCTGTTGCTGATGGCCATGCGGACAACCATGGCAAGTGCAGACAGAATCTTTACGGTACTGTCCAACCCAAGGTAATGGTTCCGCCCACGATGATCTAGTTGGTATTGGCGCCGGGACTAATCGTCTTGGAGCATTTTGTGTTAAGTAACGCTTCTGCAGGTACTGCTTACGCGAGGGGCAGTTTCGATTATAGGGGCTATGGTCCCCCATACAGTTTGCACACGTATGTACATCTCCCATCTCTTTTGTGCACTGCTTTGAGCGGTGATTTCCTGCACACTTAGCACATCGCGGTGACATTGCGCAGTGCTTAGCACCATGTCCAAAGTTTAGGCAGTTCAAACACTGTAGCACATCTCTATGTTTCGGTTGGAATCCTTCCCATTTAACGGTGGTGTAGTTAATATGGGTTATTTTTTGCAACTCCTCTAGGCTGATGGCTCCTTTTGGAAAGGAGACAACAAAGAGTTTTGATGAGAGTCCCCGGCCCTCACCAATTTTAACTTCACGTACAAGCGATGGTTGTAATTTCACACCACGTAACATTACGGTAACCTGCTCAGCCGAGCCGAATCGTAGTCCTTTCAGGACTACCTGATAAGGCTTATCAGCCTTGAATTCATGAGAATAAAATTCTTTCGTGTAGTTTTCAAGCAACTTTTTGACCTTATCATGGTCATCTCTTGATGCCGCATTTATGCGACACGTGTTTCCAGAAGCGAAACTAAAGGAGGCTTTAATGGCACCTGACTGAGTGGCATCACAAAGGGAACCGTATTCCTCCTCATTTAATCCCGAGACAACAATTGGCGGGATTTTTTCTTTGCAGTGGTTTTCTTCCTCCGCAGTATTTGGTACATCAATACCATCCATCGCTGCATTAACAGCTACGTCGCCAGCTGTCGCCGGCGTGATTTTTATTGCCCCTTTTTTCTTTGAAGCCGGGGTCGATGACTCCGGTTGAGCCTCCTCGCGTTTTCTTCTTCTCATTTCAGCAAGTAAATCCGGCGCACGCTTCCCTCTTTTCTTTCGAACTGCGGGGCCGGCATGATATGGCACAGTTCGCCACTTACGCATTTACACATGTGTTGGTGCGAGCAGAACACACCACACACTTTATTCGTCAAGGTCACAAACGAGCACAGAGCGCAAAAAACACGTCCGATCACGTCAACGTCCGACAGCGAATTTTTTGCTTCAGGTCAGCTGTCGTCAAACCCTTGCGGTCATAATGTCGTCAATGAGAACACCGATTAAGGAATTGCACGCAATAGCCCATTATTCGCCGTAGTTTTGAGAATGAGGAATAGAGTGAAAATATAACGTGTGGTTCAGGTGCTGTTACTGTGCAAGCGATAGCGGATGATCTCTTCTCAATTGCGGTGGTTTTATTCCTGGTAGTTACTGCTGATTTGGGCCATTCATTTTCTGGCGAACATATCCATACTGGACCCTGCCACCATAATGAATTGTTCAACAATTCGCTTGTCAAACAGCCTCGAGATGCCAAATCTGCACGGGTTGTCTATCCCTGGTATGTGACGCAATGTGCACCCGTCGGTCAACTGCTGGATTTGTGACACACGGTTTGCCATAAATGGTTTCCAACAGCTGGGTGGAGACTGAAGCCAATGTATTACCGTTGTTGAGTCCGACCAAAATACGACCGGACCGCTGATGTCTATCGCCTTCTTTATGCGTTCGTAAAGTTGTGCTGCTAGGTGTGCCCCAAACAAATCCAACCTAGCTATGGAATGCTTACTATTGAGTGGAGCAACCTTTGTTCTCGATGTGAGAAGTTGCATTGTTGCTCTTTCATTCGACAATTCGCTTCGAATATAGCAACATGTAGCGTAGCCCTTCTCAGACGCATCACAAAAGAAATGAAGCTGTGCTTCTGCAGGGAATGTTCCATACACCACTCGTGGAACTTTCACCTCTCTAAGGTGAATTAGTTGGCTGCCGCTACTTTGGAAAGGTAAACCCACAGCCCAGTCATGATTAGAGTGTTCCAACAGAACCTCAATCATGACCAAACGGCACAAGATTTGCTTTTGCAAAGTGCTCGTGCCGAGGGTTGTGATATTCTGATTATCTCGGACCCTTATTGGGTGCCGAATAATAACAGCAATTGGGTTACCGATACCACTGGTCGAGTAGCAGTGGTATCAGTTGGGGATTATCCTTTTCAGCGCATCATTGACAACCAACGCGAGGACTTCGTTGTGGTCGAAATGCGGGGAATTGTTTTCTGCTCCGTCTACCTATCGATTTGACTGTCGAGGAGTACAAACGCAAATGGACCAAAATTGTGTCTGTACTCCCACGAAATCGGGACACCGTGATCGGGGGTGATGTAAACGCCTGGTCAGGCGCATGGGGGATGGAGCGGAGGCCAAACGATGGAAAAGGGATCCAGGGAGGGAGTTGTGATGGATGCGGCGGCTGCTCTGGGGTTGGTTCTCCTGAAGCAGGGCAACCAGAGCACTTGGATTGGGGCAAATGGCCGCAACTCCATAGTGGACGTATCCTTTTGCAGCCCCTCCTTGGTAGGGGACAACAATTGGCGCGTGTGTGACGAAACCCCAAGTGACCACAACACTATCAAGTTTGTGGTCGGCAGGGTTCCGAGACAGCGCGCCAATAACGTGGGACACTCAGCAGTAAATGGGGGAAGGTGGTCCACAAGATTCTTCGACAAGGATTTGTTCGTTGAAATCTTGAGGGACCAGGACATTTTTGGGCATGTTGCTACGGCAGAGGAGCTGACCCAGGCCATTACGGTGGCTTGTGATGGCACCATGCCTAGGCAACCTCCAAGGCGACAGGGCCGGCGGCCAGTTTATTGGTGGACGTCTGAGATTGATCGGTTGCGCAGCCATTTTCACGGAATGAAACGGCGGTTCAACCGGGCCCGGACCGAGGAGCAGCGTGAGGAAAGGCGTCAAATGAAGTCGGACGCACGCGCTGCCCTGGAACGGCCCATCAAGCTCAGCAAGGACCAACACAAGCAGGATCTGCCGGAACAATTGGAACCGCACGGCTTTGGCCCTGCGTACCAAATCCGCAAGGAGCAGTGGGAAGGAGCTCGGGTTCCGATGGAACGGGATGCTAATAAGCTCCAGTTCATCGTGAATGAGCTCTTTCCCGAGCGTCCCCCGATAGAGTGGCCCGAGACGGAAGTAGGTGGGGATCCACAGGATCCGGTCTCGGAGGAGGAGTTGGCGGAAGAGTTGAAGAAGATTGCCCGCTCACTCAACCCCAAGAAAGCTCCAGGGGACGACAACATTCCGAATATGGCTGCAGCTGCGGCTATTCTGGCTTTTCCGGAAGTTTTTGCCAAAAGCTACAAGCAGCTACTGGAGGCAGGCACTTTCCCCGACGCATAGAAGCGGCAACAACTGGTGCTTCTTACCAAGTCGGGGAAACCACCTGGGGAGCCCTCGTCGTACCGGCCAATTTGTTTGCTGAGTGTGCTGGGGAAAATCTTGGAGCGGTTGATTCAGCGGAGGCTGGTAATCCACCTGGAGTCGACCGGGGGACTTTCGGACGCCCAATACGGTTTCCGTAAAGGGCGTTCAACCGTTGATGCCATCACTCGGGTGATGAATAACGGGAAAGTCGCTCTGGATAAAAAGCGAAAGGGGGATCGTCTCTGTGCGGTGGTAACGGTGGACGTCCGGAATGCCTTCAATTCAGCAAACTGGACAGCGATCGGCCAAGCTCTGCAGCGTAAAAACACTCCGCCTTATTTGCAGGCGTTGCTGCGGAACTATTTTATTGGCCGAACACTCTACTATGATACGGATGAAGGAGTAGTGTCAAAGACTGTATCTGCTGGCGTTCCTCAGGGTTCAGTTCTAGGACCAACACTGTGGAACGTCATGTATGACGACTTACTCCGCTTGCCGCTCGAAAGACTACAAGCAGGCATCATCGGTGTTGCAACTGCAACTTCGTCGGCTCCTCGACGGCGGCGAACAAGGTATAACGACCGTTTTATTAACGTACAAAACTTTACTTTATTTAAAAAAGGATCAACCGATTATAAACTCACAAGCTTTTATTTTAGTAGTTTTAAAAAACGCGGTCTATCGTTCGCTAACTTTTAAAGAGACCGTTTGTTCTGCGCACGGTGTATTTATCCCTTTTTTTTCCGCGATGGCCGTTGCGCCATCGCGTTACGCAGCGAACGTTGCCCTTTCTGAAATGTTCGAAATTCGAAGATCGATCTTGTCACCCTATCTAAACGTCTAAACCTATCTCCTGTCATTTAGCTTGTTTACATTCCGCATGCCATAATAAGGGACACGTGGTTTGTCGGCACGGTTACTCGTAACATTCTCCCCCCCGGTAAGTCGCTCTCAGCGGCTTAGCTTCGTTGTGCCGACCTCCAATATAGCAACATTTACTGCCGGTCTATCTAACAAACCACTATTTGTCTGTATAGTTACGCGCCGCACTTGATTGTCAGCAGCTCGATACACCTTTACAATTCGTCCCCTAGGCCAGCAGTTCCGCGGGTTGTTTCCATCCGCAACCAATACCAAGTCGCCTTCATCTAATGGTTTCGTCTGCTTGTACCATCTCGATCGCTTCGTTAGTGTTGGTAGGTACTCGATTACCCATCTCTTCCAAAACATGTCTGCAAACTGTTGTGCTGATTTCCAGGATTTACGCACGGACGGAGTAGAATCGTCAAAGGGTAGCGGAGGCTTGCTTCCGTTCGAACTGCCTAAAATGAAATGATTTGGCGTTAAGGGAGATTCAGCTTCATCTTCGAGTGGAATTTCTGTCAGGGGTCGTGAGTTAATAATCAGCTCCACTTCACTCAACCTAGCCCGTAATAGCTCATCGGTGGGGTGATGAGGAAGGTCAAAGGAGGCAAGCGTCTTTTTTATTGATTGGATCAATCTCTCCCATGACCCACCAAAATGCGGTGCTGCAGGTGGGTTAAAAACCCACTTTGTCCCGGGTTGCACAAACTCTGCCATCAACCGGTCCACATCAATCAGTGCAGCAGCTTCCTTCAGTTCACGAGATGCGCCTACAAAATTGGTGCCTCTATCACTAACGAACTCCAGTGGCAGTCCCTTTCTAGCGGTGAAATTGCGGATCGCGAAAATACACGAGTCTGTAGAAAGACTATGCGCAACCTCGATGTGTATTCCTCTGGTAGTGAGGCAGGTGAAAATCACCCCCCAGCGTTTTTCGGTTCTTCTCCCGACTGCTACTATCATCGGTCCGAAGTAGTCGATCCCGGTGTAAGTAAATGGATGCTGGTAGGCAGCTAGCCGTTGGTACGGGAGGTCTCCCATAGCAGGATTTTGTGGAGCGGTTTTATATACCTTGCAGTATTGACAACAGCGTCTTACTCGGCTATAAGTGCTCTTGAGCTTCGGAACGTGATATTTAAGTCTTATTTCATTGAGTGCTGTTTGATGGTTCGCGTGCCGATATTTCTCGTGATACCAACTGATTATTAGTTCGGTGGCATAGTGGTTATTCGGAATTATCACCGGTCGTTTGGTGTCATCGCCAACCCACATGCATTTCTCGATTCTTCCCTTCATTCGCAGGACTTTGTGTTCATCGATGAAAGGGCTCAGTTGGTATAGCGGGCTAGTCTTTTTGAGTGGCTTTTTCCAAGGTTGACATTGTAGCTCGATATCGCTTAACATCCCGATTTCATCCGCATATTCGTCTCTCTGAGCTTGTCGATAGATTGCATTTTCAGCTTGTACCAGTTCATCCTGCGTAAGCTCTCCTCGTTGTTTTAGTTTACCCTTTCGACAATTTGTTATGAAGCGGTATACGTATGCAACTGCTCGTAGCAGTCGCTGCCACTTAGAAAAACGAGTGAACTCTAATAGTGGCATATACATCGAGTGGTGCAGTAATTTGTGGCGTATTTCTTCGTCCGTTGCACCCGGTTCCATTTCCTTTTTTGGCCACTCACTGGTCGATTTCCATAGGAAATCGGGACCGCGGAACCATCTGCTGGTGGGCCCGAGTTCCGGAACCTTTGCCATTTTGTCCCTTCATCGGCTACGTTCATTTTCGTGGACACCCAGTTCCAATCTACAGCATTAGAGGTTTCCACAATTTCGCTGATGCGTACGGCAACGAATTGGCTATACTTTCGGTGATCTGCATTAATCCAGCTAATGACGGTTCGTGAATCCGTCCAATACACTTCACGAGTGATTTGCAGACGATGCGAGCTTTTTATTGTTTGGGCCAATCGTGTTCCTATGACTGCCGCTTGAAGCTCTAACCTTGGTATGGATGTGAAGGATATCGGTGCAACTTTAATTTTTGAGCCCACCAATGCACATTCTATCAGCCCGTCTCTTTCGAATCTAAAGTAGGCTACAGCGGCCATCCCGTTCTCACTGGCGTCGCAGAAGATGTGAAGTTCTATGTGACATTGATTTAAATGCGTGGCCTGCCGGTAACACCTCGGTATGCTCACAAATTGTAAACTAGGTAGAACGGATACCCATGTTTTCCATTTCACAAGCAAACTACCAGAAATTTCTTCATCCCATTGAGTCTTTGCGCGCCACACTTCTTGCAGCAGGATCTTCAGGTACATGAGAAGGTGACCAATTAGCCCCAGAGGATCGTATATAGACATGAGTATTTTCAAAATCTCTCTCTTTGTAGGTACTCGTCCTTGTAGTAATGTATGCGGCTCATATCGCGGAGAGATTTTGAACGTGAACACATCCGTCTCCGTGTTCCACCACATGTCGAGTACTTTCTCTGTCGCAAGTTCAACTTCGACGGGTGCTTCTGCTCCAGGCTCAACCCGGTTCATTGCAGCTTTAACCTTTGATGAATTGGACAACCAATTACGGATCTCAAATCCGCCTTGTGAGTGAATGAAGCAAACTTCCTGTGCTAATTGGATAGCTTCATCTTCAGTTTCTATACTAGAGAGCATTTCATCAACGTAGTGCTCATATTTGATGCATTCGACTGCCCTTTGATATTGTTCTTCAAATCTTTCTGCGTTCAGATTTTTTACATAGTGCGCGGTGCTTGGAGAACATGCTGCACCAAACGTCATAACCTGTAGCACATATTGTTGAGGAGTGCTTCCAATTTCTCCATCATTCCAGAGAAACATTTGACTTCGTTGGTCTCGCGGGTTCATCCGCACTTGAAAAAACATTTCTCGAATGTCACCGGTTACTGCTACCTTATATTCCCGAAATTTATAAAGAACCGTGAGCAGTCCTACAAGTTGATCCGGTCCGGTCAGTAAAAACGAGTTTAGGCTGACCCCATTCACCTTTGCAGCAGCATCAAATACTACTCGTATCTTGCCAGGTTTGTTCGGGTTCGTGACAGGAAAAATCGGTAGGAACCAGTCATTTGACTTTTTGCTGCTTTGTTCTATCGGTGAAAGCTTTCTGATGTACCCCTTTTGTTCGTACTCTGCAATTTTGGAGTGCATGGCTTTATTCAGTTCTGGGTTACGGCGCAGTTTTCTCTCCAGACATTCGTGACGCCTCAAAGCCATCGCTTTATTATCAGGAAGTTTTATTGTGTCGTACTTCCACAGAAGGCTCGCTTCGAAATGCCCATCTACCAACCGAACATTCGAGGAAAGAATTTTAAGCGCATGTTCTTCGTCATCAGAGCGCAATTGTTTCATTGGTCGATATACTCCTAGCGATTCTAAAGAGAAGTATTCTTTTAGAGCCAGATCCATCTCATCGTCTTTTTTTTTTATTGCAGGGGCAGATATGGACGTTCATAAATGTATTTCCGTCGTACCGGTTACAATCTGATGCGCTACTTGAGCATGGCCCGTAAACTACCCATCCAAGTCGGGTTTTTGATGCTGACGGCTCGTTTGTCCCTCTTTCGACCGTTTTAAGGGTTTGGCTCAAGAAGCAATTATCAATGCCAATTAGGACCTTCGCCGAGGCATTTTGATATAATGGTAGTGGAAGACCTCTCAAATGGCTATACTGAGTGGCTAATTGCCTCGGTTCTACTGATTGATCACATAAGCCAAGGGTACGAACTGTATGGACCGTGTTCATGTCATATATGAAAGATGACCCAACGCCAGATATCTTAACAGATAATTCTACGGACTCGTCTTCAACCCTGCTTTGGTTACCGGTCCACGATATGCATAATGGACGATGCTTGCCACTGATGCCTAGCTGTCTCAGCAAGTCATGTTCCATAAACGTTGCTGACAATCCGTCATCTAAAATAGCGATAGTATCAACCTTCTTCCCATTCCCATATAACGTAACCGGCACATACTTGAACATAACTCCTCCGGAAGTAGCAGAATGCACGTTACAGCTGGTGTTGACTCGACTCAATTCTGGCGGGATGTCTGATAATAGTTGGCTGCTACCGGACGAGTGTAACAACTGATGATGACGGCGTTCGCACCCATTTACTCCGCACAACGTAGTTACTGGGCATGCACCTGGGTGCTTGTGGAGGCACGTTCTACACAGTGACGCACGCTTTATAGTTGTCCAACGCGAACTCACACTCATGCCTAGGAACCTGCTGCAGTTGGACACGTTAGGACATCCATCCCCACACGCAGAGCAACGCCAATTGTTGCCCTCAGTTGTAACTGGTTGTGATGTTGTTACTGCTGTCTGACCTGTGGAATGAATGCACTGATGAGCGTACTTACGGTCGTACTGACGTATATTATTGTCATGCTTCACCTCCCTACGACCGCTGGTATGCTTTACACCTCGACTGGCTGCGCGTACAAGCTCCTTCACCCACTCGTTGAAAACTGCCAGCGTGGTATGTGTACAGCGGTTCTGGTAATAGTACCAGTTCAGCCTTATATTCGGCGGCAGCTTTTCCACCAGCTCCTCCAGCAGGGGTCCACCATCGAAATAGCTGTGCAGTCCAGATCCCGTTATCGATGCACAGAAGTTCCTCACAGCGACACCATAATCCACTAAGGCGTCGAACCGGTCTTCCTTCGGGGGCGGCATGCGGCGAATATTGGCCATCAGTGTGTTCACCACTAGTTCTGGACGGCCGTAGCACTCCTTCAAAATCTCGATCGCTTCAGGGATACTATCGGGATATAGCAGACAACTAGCAACTGCTTCACGAGCCTTTCCCTTCAAAGACGCCTGCAGCCGCAGCATATTTTCATCATTTGTGTAGCCACATATCGCCGTAGAGTGTTCATAGTTCGAAATGAACGCCATCCATTCCTTAGGGTCACCACTGAAGACAGGCAATTCACGGCTCGTACATTTTCGCGTTGACACTTGACTCTGGTTAAATAGCGGAAAATTTGCAGAGTAACTATGTGCTGTGGGGTGTGGTGTTGTCCTTTCTGGTATCACTGGCACAAAGCTAACGGCTGGTCTGTACTGGTTAGCTAGCCTTTCATCAGGTCTCGCGATTGGGCTTGTAGAAGGGCGGCATGATTCTTCCAGTATGCGTTTTTTCTCCGCCATACGACGTCGTTCACACCGTTCGATCGCGAGCAGTCTCTCTTCAAGCAGCTGTTGTTCGCACTGCTTATCGATCCGATGAAGTTCCTCTTCAATCGCGGTAGATTGCACGTTCGGTTTTCTACATGTCACAAGCGGCACTTCGACGGCGTAGGGAGGTAGGAGATGGTTATCCGAACGCATCGGCCCAGTAGCGGTGGCGGGAATGTTAAATTCCTGTGGCCGTTGGTCCAGCTCTCCGACACGATCCGTAGTATGCAGCCACTCCTCTATTTCCTGCTCCTTTTCGGCAATCGAAGACGTTGCTTCCACAACAACGTCTGCTATCTCGCGCTCGATTGCCGCTAGCTCGCGTTTAGCTTCGCGGGCTCTCCTCACCAACTCGTTCAGGGTGTCGTTTCGCGGGTTTGTTGATGCCCTCGACGGTGGTCTCGATGACGCCCGTCCAGTGTCCGTAGGCCTGGAAGTAGAGTTGGCCAACGGATCTGCACTGGTTCTGCCGGATCTGCCAGTACTGCTTGGCCTTCCAACGGAGGGGGGAAGCGGCTCCAGCCCTTCGAGTAGAGGCTCTCCTTGATGAAAGATCGGCGTACGGGACATTCTGCAGGCTTCTCTATTCTCACTCGCGACGATGCCTTGGCGATTGGCACTAAAACAGCGCGTTATTAATCGCAAACGCGTTTTTTAAAAAATGTTGCAACTGCAACTCCGTCGGCTCCTCGACGGCGGCGAACAAGGTATAACGACCGTTTTATTAACGTACAAAACTTTACTTTATTTAAAAAAGGATCAACCGATTATAAACTCACAAGCTTTTATTTTAGTAGTTTTAAAAAACGCGGTCTATCGTTCGCTAACTTTTAAAGAGACCGTTTGTTCTGCGCACGGTGTATTTATCCCTTTTTTTTCCGCGATGGCCGTTGCGCCATCGCGTTACGCAGCGAATGTTGCCCTTTCTGAAATGTTCGAAATTCGAAGATCGATCTTGTCACCCTATCTAAACGTCTAAACCTATCTCCTGTCATTTAGCTTGTTTACATTCCGCATGCCATAATAAGGGACACGCGGTTTGTCGGCACGGTTACTCGTAACAATCGGGTTTGCTGACGACGTGACCTTCACATTTTTGGGAAGGACCACGGAACAGGTCAGCGCTTTAGCAATGGCTAACCTGGAGAGGATCGAGCGATGGTTGCAAGGAGTCGGTTTGGAACTTGCCCATCAAAAGACCGGGTTTATGATTTTTTGTACTCATCATGTCCCGCAGCTCGCAGAGCTACAAGCGGGCGGTCACTCGATCCAATCCACGGAAACGCTCAAGTACCTGGGAGTGGACCTCTGCCGCAAACAGCACCACGGCCGGCATCTGGAAAGAGTGGTCAATAAGGCTTCACGGATAACGAATGCCTTGACCTGCCTGATGCCGAATAAGCGTGGTCCTAAGAGCCGCAGTAGGAGACAACTCGTAAACGTCGGCAACAGTATCATCCGATACGGAGTTGCCACCTGGGGGCGATGGGTGCTCGACAAGGAGACCCATCGCAAATCGGCCCAAAGGGCGCATCGACCGGGGGCTCTCCGAGTCGCCAGCGCCTTCCAGACCGTGTCTTATGATGCCGCTTGCGTTGTCGCCAACACCACCCCGTTAGTCCTCCTCATGCAGGAGGATATCCGCTGCCACGACGAAAAGGTAGCGAGTGGTGGTGTTCAATCGGACATACGGAAGCGGCAACGGGAGGAAACTATGAGACGCTGGCAGGACCAGTGGACAACGGGTGCAGGGCAACCAGGGGCACCAGGACTAAAGACGAGGAGGCTGATTCCAGACATTAATCTCTGGGTCAGCGATAAGCATGCGGAAGTCGACTTTTTCCTCACCCAGCTCCTCACGGGGCACGGTTTCTTGCGCTCCTATTTCGTCGAGAAAGGCATCCTGGAAGGCTCGCCCAACTGCCCTGAATGTGGGGACGCCGTGGAAGACGTTTAACACGTGCTGTTCTACTGTCCACGGTTCGATCGGATCCGGAATGAGATGCAGCAGCGGTGCCATTCCCGAGTAACAATGGATAACATTGTCTCGGAAATGTGCGCCCGCAGCGATACGTGGGAGGCCGTCCGCGCCGCCGCCAGGACAATCTTCTCCACTCTCCAAGCGAGATGGGATGTTGAGCGTCCTCCAAAGGCAAGGCGACGCAGGCGGTCCAGACGGCGGGCGAGGGACGCAAATGGGGGTCCCTCAGGCCCTGCGGCACGGCAACAACCCGCGCCGCAAGGGCCACCGTAAGCTGGGAAGTTACTAATCTTTTATTTCTTTTCGTTTCTTTCCAGCATTCTTTTTCATTTCTCTCCTCTATTGTCAGCTTTCTTCTATCTCTTTTCTATTTAGTTCGCTTTTCTTGTTTCCTCTATCAAAATTTTCTTTCAGAAGAACTGCCTAACGTGCTTGGAGTGGTGACCAACGATGCAGACCCCCCATTGCCCACCCGAAGTGTGGGCGATAGGACCAAAGGGACTGCGTCGCACCACGGAAAGCAGCGTAATAAGCAGAATCATCAGACCAGATCGCCGCAGAAGATGCGTCGTGACCCAGGGTGCAACCGCACACACGACTCCGCATGAAGTAATACGCACCACAGCGTACCGGCCGGGTTGGGTGAGTCGGAGAGGGGGATGGAATATGTTCACTCTTCGTTAACAAAAAAAAAAAAAAAAAAAAAACAAAAAAAAAAAACAAAGGTGAATTAGTTGAGAATGAAACTTTTGATCGTTTTGAAGACTCCATATTAGTTGCATGAATTGCTTGGCTAAGGCCTTTATGGGATCTACAATTCCCAATGTATCGTAGATGCAAGCAATGGAGGACAATTTGCTCCGCTTTGTTACCCTTTCTGGCATTGGATGATCTGCCACCTTGAAAGATAACACATCTGATGACGGATCCCAAACAAGTCCGAGTGTTGCTAAGACTCCCTTTCCGTCAATCTCTTTATTTTGGCTTGACGCTAAATCTGGTAAGTCGACGCCTATAAGAGAGGTCGGCTGGTTGGATGCCCATTTGCGTAACGAAAATCCTCTTTTAGCGTAGAGGAGGTTCATTTGACACTGCAACTCTCGTGCCTCTTCTATTGATTTGTCACCCGAGACAAGATCGTCCACGTAAAAATCATGTTCTCGTGATGCTGCTATGGGAAACTCTTCTTTGTGGTCTTCCCTTGTCTGCTGCAGAGTTCGTACCGCCAGGAATGGTGCCGCCGCAGTACCATACGTGACTGTATTTAGCTCGAACTCTTCTATCGGATCTGACGGTGATGACCGCAACAAAATACGCTGCAACTTTCGTCAGGGTGTATCCATACCTGGCGATACATTTTAGCGACATCTGCTGTCAAAGCCACTTGATGGGTTCTAAATCGCAGCAAGATCGAGGCACCGTCCTGTTGCAATGTTGGACCTACCATCATAGTATCATTCAGTGACACTCCTGTCGACGTTTTCCTGGAAGCGTCGAACACTACTTGACATTTCGTGGTTGTACTATCTGCGTTAAACACGGGGTGATGAGGCAAGTAGTAACACTCTGATGTCGTTCGATCTGAGACCACCTTGCTCATGTGCCCCAGGTGTAAATACCCATCCATGAACTCAGTATACGCCTTTCGCGTGTCGGTTTCTCGTTCTAACCGACGCTCGATGGCTAAAAACCGCCGTAATGCGATCATTCGCGATTCACCCATCTGCCCAATCATGTCTGGTTTGCGTGGAAGCTTCACAATGTATTTACCACTCTCATCCCTAGTCGTCGTTTCCGTGTAAAACCTTTCACATGCAGCTTCTTCAACACTACAGCTAGGTTTCTCGCTTATGTCTTCGATGGTGAAGAAACGTTTCATGAGTGTCTCAAGAGACATCGTAGCTGTAGCACACATTGTGGGTGGCGATGCTATTTGAGCGGGTGCGTTGCCACTAATCACCCAGCCAAACTTTGTCTCTTGAAGTATAGGACGGTTTGTACCGAGGGACAGTTTTCGATCCAGCAGAAACTCATAAAAATATTCCGCTCCTAAAATTATACCAATGGGCCCAGGACGATGAAAGGTAGGATCAGCTAGCGTATATACTACTGGTATATTGAACTCGATTAAGTCGAGCTGATAAGCTGGCAAGTCTGATGCCGGTTTAAAAATCACAAGTACCTCAATGGCGAAAGTTTCTGTGATATAATGTGAACGTATTGTTGCGTTAACTGAATGTCGCACATTTATTCCAGTGCTGCTACCAACGCCTAATAGCGGAATATTTACTAATTTACGCGGCAGTCTTAATCTCTGCGCTAATTCACCGGCAATGAAATTAGTCTGAGCCCCACTGTCTAATAAGGCTCGTGCTTGGTGCTCAATACCACTGCTATCTACGATATTTAGAATGACCGTTGATAATAGCACTGTGGATTGCATTCGTGCATTGAGAATGGTTTGTGGCGAACTGATGTGGGTGACACTGGAAGAGGAAGGCAGCGGCTCAAGTGGGATTTCTGTTACACCTGTATCCAAATGTACAAGTATGATGCCTTTGTTGGCACTGTTTGCACACCCATTTAGATGGACACTTTTTTGACGAGTGTCCCGACCCAAGACAGTTGAAACACAGGTTTAGTTCCCTTGCTCTTTCTCGTCTCGTTGTTACAGGCAATGCTAGAAACTCCGGGCATTTATTTATGTAGTGTGGCTGTTTTTTACAGACTTTGCGTTCTGTTCTTGAGTTCTGTATTGTGCTTCTATAAACCTTTGAGATTGTTTAGCCTTGCCCTTGTCCTCTGTTCCACATTGCTCTAGCACGTCACATTGTCGAGTGATGAATTTAAGGATGGCAAATAGTTCGGGAAACTCTTTGTGCATGAGTGTTCGCTCGCAAAGTTTTCTTGTTTCCGAATCGAGACAAGAAATCAAAATGTGCGTAATTATTTTATTGCTTAAGTTATCAATGGGATGCTTTAAGTAGACAAGAGCATCTACATGGGTTGAGCATGTTTCAACCAACTCACGCAATCCCTTAGCCGATTCGCGTGTCAATGGCTTTAGTTTTAGCAATCGACTAATGTGGTGCTCTATGATAACCCGTGGGTTTTCAAATCGCCCTTCTAGTAGTTTCCACGCCGAGGCAAAATTGTTAGAAGCAATCACACTTGCACTTATGACGCCTGCCGCCTTTCCCACCAGTGCCTTGTTTAAATAATGCAGCTTCACTGCATCTGAATCACATGACCGATTCATCAGGTCCATAAACATGGCCTTAAATTTTGTCCACTGTTGGAGAACCATCAAATGTGGGCATCGGAATCGAAAGGTGTTGGCCTGCTGACAAAAGTACAGGCGAAATGGAGGTGGTTGATGTGCTTGGTGGCGACTCAATTGCAAACGATTCAAGGGCTACTTCTATGACAGTAGCAAGCTTTCTGAAGCTTTCATCGTGCTTAAAATCATTTTCTGCATCAGGGGGGAGTTGTTCTAATATTTGATTGAATACTCCACGCTGAGAATTTTTCAATTTACTCAATTCCCGTAAATTTACTCGACTGATGGCCGCAGTAAGATTAGCAGCTTTCAACTCAGATTCGATTTGAATAACGCTTTCAAAAGTGCCAGGTGTTTCAGTCGTAACACCTTCAAAATGGTGACCTTCTCTTGGATTTCTTCTTCGGAAAATCCCTTGAAACCCTGGGACTCCATCGAAACATCGTCTGCAGGTGATGTCGCCATTATGGTTTCGCGAAGGAAGGGTACGTCGAGTTTGTTTAACTCCCAGGTAGGTGAATTTAATCAGGTTCGTGTACTTACCGATGTGGAGCCACAACGTACCTGGCTGTGCTCCGACCACCGGCTAATTGACGAACTGTAGCACCGAGGAGAAGCTACAACACTCCTGGTTGCGCTTCGGCCTACGGCTGCTGGACGATGGCGCTGCAGACACCGATGCGAAGCCATAACACGCCTGGTTGTGCTTCGATCACCGGCTGGCTGGCGAGCGATCCGGGAAGCACCGAGGAGAAGCTACAACACGCCTGGTTGCGCTTCGGCCTACGGCTGCTGGACGAGGAAGCTGCAGACACCGATATGAAGCCACAACGCGCCTGGTTGTGCTTCGATCACCGGCTGGCTGGCGAGCGATCTGGGTAGCACCGAGGAGAAGCTACAACACGCCTGGTTGAGATTCGGCCTACGGCTGCTGGACGATAAGGCTGCAGACACCGATGTGAAGCGACAACACGCCTAGTTGTGCTTCGATCACCGGCTGGCTGGCGAGCGATCCGGGAAGCACCGAGGAGAAGCTACAACACGCCTGGTTGCGCTTCGGCCTGCGGCTCCTGGGAGAACTCACACACTTGCACTAACTCACAAGCGGTTCACTTCGGTTTTCGACGGATCACACGCGAGTAACTTTCCGGTATTCGGTATCCGGTTCGAAGGACCAAATGTAGGGGGGTGTTACGAGTAGCGAGCGGCCTACTCCGCGATTTTTGGTTTGGGGAGGGGAAGGAAGGGTACCAGAAGGCTATCGGTGGAAACCACTGAGTAACCTTGGTGAAAGGGTAGGAGGAAACCGAAGGCGACCAGCGGGCAAGCCACTTGATCAACCCAGGGGAAAGGGTAGGAAGGGAACCAAAAATATCAGCGCAGAACCGCAGAACACCGAAGAACGTGTGCAAGTGTCAACCTTTGACTACCCGCTAAGGACCTTAGGCGATTTGCACACTAGATGATGCGAGAATAGAGAAATTCAAAGGAAATCAAGCTTCAAATCTTTGCTGTGTGTTAATCTCCCGTGCTGATGTAGCGATGCGTAAACATTACAAGATTACAAGATTACACAATTACAAATGGTGGGACGCATAACATACGTGGAAAGTTTAGTGTCAACACGCATGGCGACGGACAGACAACGCCATCTGTCGGCGCGTAGCGAGAGAAAGTGTAACGCGGGTTGCATACTCATTCGTCAACAATAATTTTACGGTCGTGAGAAAGAATGGATTTATAATGTTCCTACGCTTATCGGAATTGGTCTAGCTTGACACACGTGCATGCTGTAATCCTAAGTTAACCGTTATAGGTTCGAAATGAATTGAATTAATTGACTGCTAAAAAATGCAAGTCAAAAAAAACCAGATGGCCCTGCTTGAAAGGTTTAGGATAACAATATGTTTGTCTCCTTGATGGTACGTCTGTTCTCGAGTACGTTTGAACTATCATATTTTAGTCTGTTCTATGATTAGAAAGAAAGATAAAAAAATTCTGGCTTGTCGCGTTTGCAACACTTGCGAATACCAACAATGATCGAGTAGGCTTCCATATCGATTTGAAAATATTTTTGTTGTGTTCGAGTAAGGGTCTGAGATGCGTACTGTAATGGCCGTTCAGTTCCATCAGGATACTGATGACTAAGAACTGCCCCAACCCCGTATGGGGACGCGTCAGTAGCTAAAACTACCGGAAGTGACGGGTCATAATGTACTAAGAACCTATCTGATTGCATCTCCCTTTTTACCAATGCAAACGATTTATCACAATCAGCACTCCACACAAATGGAACGTCATCTTTAAGTAAGTTGTTCAGAGGGTACAAAATAGTACTGAGGTTAGGGAAAAATCTACCATAGTAGTTAATGATTCCAAAAAAAGACCGTACTTGCTCCTTATTTTTAGGAATAGGCATGTTTTGTATTGCATCAATCTATTCGCGAAGTTTGTGGATTTCTTGCTTGTCCACCATGTACCCGCAGTACTCAATGCAATCAGAGAAAAAGTCACACTTTTCTCTATTCACACGTACACTGGTGGACATAAAAATAGGAACTTTTTTCTGTGCCCGAAAGTAATAGTTCTTGTCAGAAATATTTGGTAGCCCTGAAAAGGACTGTTTAAGTGGTTGTTGGGAGGAGGTGTTGCGGTGTTCCACTGAGCGAAAACACAGTCTAACGGTCAATGTGGTGACCGTTATTCGCTATCACTTCCTGACAGCGTTTGGCCATATCGCCGATGAGCTTACGGCATTCGCTTCTGGGTATGCGTTCCCACATAACCTCGCAGCGTGTCCATAGATCATCGGCTGAACGTGCAGGCTGGTTCTTAAGCTGATGCTTGAGAGTTGACCACAGATTCTCAATCGGTTTGAGGTCAGGACTCAACGCAGGCCATGGTAGAACTTGCACATCCTGGTTTGCACAAATAACATTTAACTGTTCGCGATGTGTGCTTAGAGTCGTTATCATGCTGAAAGATGTAATGCTCTTCGTCTCCGAATTGTTGTCGGGCGTATGGCAACATCTTACGACTAAGGATTTTTCTATACCCTTCCGAGTTCAGTGTCCCGTTGATACGGAACAAAGGACCCGTGCCGTGCCAGGAGAAGCAACCCCACACCATTACGTGGCCGCCTCCGTGACTTCGGGTTTTTATCGTATTTTTCGGATGATACGCCTGATTAGGAAAGCGCCAGACGTATTTAATGCCGTCCGAACCATCCAGATTGATTCTGGACTCATCCGAAAAAATGATTTTGCTCCACCAAAAGATGGATGCAGCTAAATGTTCTTCGGCAAACCGAATTCGCGCTTCTACGTGGTGCGGCTGCAGCTTACGAACCTTCCTCGGTCTCCGGGCACAGAACCCAGCGGCGTGTAAACGGCGAGACACCGTTTTCGCCGAAACTTGCAAACCAAGCTCCTGCTTGATACGAGCGCAAGTTTT
This sequence comes from Anopheles arabiensis, assembly GCF_016920715.1. NCBI lineage: Eukaryota > Metazoa > Arthropoda > Insecta > Diptera > Culicidae > Anopheles > Anopheles arabiensis. Next base: position 23,746,700 of record NC_053519.1, on the reverse strand, counting down.
CTTAGGATCCGCCCTGATCATCTCAACAATCTGCGCGTCAACGTCGGCCGTTGTTTTTCGCGGACGATCTGTCGATTTACCCGTAGCCTCGCTACGAATGGCGTTGTCCACAAACGTCCGCGAACGGCCGAACGCCTTGCAGATTGTCTTGATTGGCACGTTCTCACGATACAGCCCCTGAATGTGTTTTCGCTCCTCTGGTGTGCAGTGTTTTCCGCGACCCATGATGATTTTGTGGAATTTTTAAACAGCAACTTTTCACCTTGACCACTGATGGAAGAATGAAGCACAACACGGTTTGGCTCTCCTTTTATACTGCCGCAAAACGCTGCCGGCACTCAAAACTCAGATAAGTAGCGCACCAAAAATGAGAGTATAAAAGGCAAAATTCGGCTATTGCAAATTCAGTACGCCTCGAACTGTTGGCGATGACACACCTAGTGCACGCAAAAAAAAAAACACACAAATTTTTTTTTTCCTATTTTAATGTCCACCAGTGTAACCCATATTTATCTAATCTCCCGTCCGGCAAAATGAGTGTATTTTTTGAGTGATTTGAGTGAAGCTGTCGAAATACAGTGTCCCTTCGACCAATGAGTTACCCACTCACGCGAGCCCTCCCCCACCCCACCCGTAACGCACGGTGCGCTCTGCAGTTCTCAATGTGTTCTTTCGAGCCATGCTACCAACACATCCAAAGCTTGTTGTTTTTCGCTTTCTTTCATGCACTTATTCTAAAACTAAACACAAACACGGTCATTTTTTATTACATTAAACACTTTATTGAAACATAAAGTACACACTAAAGTACACATTTAGAATCCTTCATACTCACGAATGACGTCATACAGCAAAGTACCGGGTCGAGCCAGGCTGCGGGAATCTTGTCGACAATCTGCGTTGACTCTGTTCAGCAAATTCTTACCTGTCGATGCATGCACTGCATGTGCGTCTGTACACACTGTTCACTTCACACTTCATGAAAACACACCGGCGCACGAAATGCGCATCAACGCACAAACACTGCGCGCGGGACTTAGAACCAAACGCGCACAACCATCTCCGGCAAAGCGTCGCGCTGTACTGGTGGTTTTGTACGCGTAGGAGGGGGGACATACGGAGCGATGGTTCGATGCTGTAGTGTAAGCGAGACAACACGATGTGACGAGCAGATCCAAGTTGTTGAGCTCGCTGAAAGAAGACACACACATTCACAGACGGCTCGCCAAAGCACGGTATTTGTATTGGTGTTAGTGAAGCGCGCGTGTAAAACAGAATGCGAACTCTCACCGCAGCGCGTTTCTCCTTGTTTCCTCAAGCTTCCTCATACCCCTCGGCCTGAATCACTCAAAATTTGGGGTCTCATTGTTTGCGTGGCTGCTAAGTACTTCCTCAAGTCTAAGTAAATGCATTGTTGTATCAGGACCAGTAAGGCGAATGTCATCAATGAAAACAGTAACGCCAGGTATACCCTGCAAATTTTCCTCCATCAGACGTTGAAAAATTGCAGGTGCGGAAGCAACTCCATACATGAGTCGAGTGGGACGAAACAAACCTCTATGAGTGCTCAATGTTAGTAAGTCCCTGTCCTCGGGTCGAACTTCGAGTTGTAAGTAAGCTTGGGAAAGGTCCAATTTTGAGAAAGTATTTTGAGTATCAAAAAGTTCTTCGACCGTCGGAAGAGGATGTTCATCCACAAGTAAGTTTGGGTTAAGAGTAATTTTGTAATCGCCGCACAAGCGCACTCTGCCTCCAGCTTTTTTTAACAGCAACAACAGGTGTAGCCCACTCTGAGTGGTCCCATATGCCTTTTTCCCATATGCCTTCTTTCACGAAATGATCAATTTCCTTATCAACCGTACTGCGTACTGCAAATGCCACTGACCTAGCTTTTTTATATACCGGTTGTTTAGACGGGTTTGATTACGTTTGCTAGTTTTATTTTTAGTCCTACGTTGTGTTACAAAATTACAAAGTTTTTAGTGAAGTTAATGAAAAAGGGGCTGAACAAAATCCGTGGTGTTTAAGTGTTGCGCACAAGTACGACTTTCTTGTCTCGAGTTCACGAAGCGTCTGTCTTCTCCTTACAAAAAATTGATAGTGATGAGCGTCACCGCGGAATCGATCATTCCGTGCGGATCGGAACTGTATCCCTCACTGAGCTGTCAAAATATGACCCAAGCAGCAAATTCTCCTAAACAAAATGTACGATAAATTCAAATCCAAACATGGCGCCCCTCTAAATTTAGGATAAATTTACCCCTCAATTGGCAAAATACAAATCTTTGAAGTTGGTCTGGTATAACTGCCTTTCTGCGTACGCACTTTAACTATTCGTACAACCTGATCTGGCCCTACAAAAGTCTTCTCGATCCTTCCCATTGGCCATTCGCAAACTGGCACATTATCCTCCTTCAAAAGAACTACCTGTCCCTCTTCAACTCTTTTAACAGGCGATACACGTTGCCCATAATTATGTAGTTCACTTAAATATTCTCGCTGCCATCGCTTCCAGTGCAGCTGGACCAATCGCTGAAGCAGTTCATAACGACGCAGACGATTTTCAGGTTGATTGGAGACATCCTTCTCGGGTAACGCCGTCAGGGGTGCCCCAATCAAGAAATGCCCTGGCGTAAGGACATTCATTTCCGACGGGTCTTTGGATAGTGGCGTCAAAGGACGACTGTTCAGCTGCGCCTCGATCTGCGTTAATACCGTTGTCATCTCAGGAAAAGAAAGTCTCTGGTTGCCCAGCACTTTCCGCAGGATCCGCTTAGCAGACTTTACGGCCGCCTCCCACAAACCACCGAAGTTCGGAGCATGTGGCGGGATGAAGTGCCACTCGATGTCATCTTGGAGAGCTGCATTCTGGATACGCTGTTGATTCTCTGGTTCGTTCAGGAGTTCATACAACTCCTTCAGCTCACTGCTGGCGCCACGAAAGTTGAGCCCATTATCCGAGTAGACCTTGGATGGAAGACCACGCCGGGAAACAAACCGACGAAACGCTGCCATAAACGCTGCCGTCGATAAGTCCTCCACCAACTCCAGATGTATTGCTTTCACCGAAAAGCAAACGAAGACTGCCATGTAGCTCTTTTGCGCCGCCGCCCGCCGATGGACCGGTCGCAAATAGAATGGTCCACAGTAGTCCATGCCAACCACTGAGAACGGTCGAGAAGGAGTAGCGCGCGGTTCCGGTAGTTGTCCTGAAGGTTGTGTCACTGTCGTGGGTGCCGCTTTGAAACAAATAACACAGCTTCTGCAAACGCCGTTCACCACGCTCCTCCCGTTGATTGGCCAAAATTCCCGTCTCATAGCTGCCAACGTTGCTCTCGGACCACCATGCATAGCTCGAAGGTGGTACACACGTGCCAGTAACTTCGTCAGATGTGCGCTGCCAGGCAGAATCAGAGGATGCTTCTCCGTATAAGGAATTGCTAGTTGTGACAAACGTCCACCAACCCGCAACAATCCTTCTTTATCCAGAAATGCTCCCAATTTCTTCAATTTAGAGCTCGGTGGTATGACACGCCCACTCGCTAGCTCCTTTATCTCTGCTACGAAGTGTTCTTGTTGAAGCATCTTCACTAAAGCCATCTTAGCTGCAACGATTTCAAACATAGTTAGACACTTACTTGGATACACTTCGCCGGACTTTCTGCATCCTTTTACAAATCTGAGGCAGTAGGCTGTCACTTTGAGGCATCTCCAAAACTGCGAAAACCTCTCAGCCCATTCCTCAGTCTTTTCGCTGCTAACTGCTACCAAGACCTTTCGTTTCCTTTCAAGGTCGCCTTCGTCAGGGGGATCCAACGGCATCGACTTTCTCCACTTGTCCTCTGAAGACATCAACCAAGAAGGACCGTGGAACCACGAAACTGATGCTATCATTTCACTCGGAAGCGCCCCACGAGAAACGATGTCCGCCGGATTCTCACTGCCTCTGACGTGTAGCCATGTATAGCCCTTTCCATTTTCCTGTACCGCCGAGACGCGGTTTGCCACAAATGTAGCCCACGTGTAAGAAGGTGATCGCAGCCACTGCAAAACAATTGTGGAATCCGTCCACATGAAGGTTTCAGCCTCCTCCATCTTGAGCGCTCTGCCGATACACTTTCTCAAGTTCGTAGCTAATACTGCTCCACACAGCTCTAGTCTGGCAAGACTAATTTTCTTCAAAGGGGCTGGCCTGGATTTCGCTGCTACTAGCTCCACTTTGACGTTACCATCGCCGTCCATTGATCGAAGGTAAACACAGGCACCATACGCCGCCTCTGAAGCATCGGAAAAACAATGAAATTGGACACTCACCGGATTGCTGATAACCACATGCCGTGCAAATTTGATTTCCTTCAAACGGGGTAGCTGATCCTGGAACTGGTTCCACAGGAGTTCCATTTGCGTCGGTATTGGTTCGTCCCAATCGTCGGTAGCTATCCACAAAGCCTGCATCTGGATCTTCGCCCATGCGGTAACTGGTGCTAGAAGGTCAAGAGGGTCGAACAATTTAGCCACCATGGAGTATACGCGTCGCCGGGTCCATGGCTCATCAGATACAGGAATGCTGGCCTCAACAAACAATTCGTCATCTTGGGGTTGCCAGGCTATTCCCAAGGTTTTTACCGGCTCCTCAGAGCTCAGCTTCACTACATTTGCACGTGACCAATCATCAGATGCCACTTGTGCCAGAACAGCAGATGAATTAGAATTCCATTTTTGCATATGGAATCCTCCCTTCGCCATGAGTTTTAACAATTCATCAACCAGCTGCCGTGCTTCTTCTTCATTGTCTGCTCCTCCCAAGAAATCGTCCACATAAAAATCTTGTAGCAACGCTTGCTGAGCTCTAGGGTAGGCGTCCCCTTCGTCAATCGCCAGCTGCTTTAAAACCCTGGTTGCTAAGAATGACGATGAAGTCAGACCAAAAGTAACACGCTGTAGCTCATACACTTCTATCGGCAATGCTGGATCCTCGCGCCATAATATACGCTGGTAACGCGTATGCTTCGGATCTACTTTTACCTGTAGATACATTTGTTTAATATCCGCCACCAATACAAATGCTTTCATACGAAATCGTAACAATATGTCCAATAATGAATCCTGAATGACAGGCCCTTTCAGTAAGGCTTCATTAAGCGAAACACCATTCGATGTTTTGGCGGAACCATCGAAAACTGGCCTTACCTTCGTGGTGGTGCTAGCTCTTTTGATAACCGGGTGATGAGGAAGATAGAAACTCTGCTGACGGTCATCACCGGTTTCGTCGATAGTTACTTTCTTCAAAAAACCTTGATTAATGTAGTCGGCAATCACTGCAGCATAATCTCGTCCCAACGACGGATCCCTTTTCAAACGCCGCTCCAACTGCAGAAACCTTTTGGTCGCACACTGCTTCGACTCGCCTAATGGCTCATGCTCGCCAATCTTAAAAGGCAGATTAACTATATACCTGCCTTCGTCGTCACGATGATGAAATTGTGCAAAACTCTCCTCACAATCCTTCTCCTGTTGTGAAAATCGAGGTTTGTCTGGTAGCTCCTCAATGGTCCAAAAACGCTCCAAACATTCCGTCAAATTTTCCAACGACGGCTCAGCGGTGACAAGGTGACATGCGGCTTGCTGGTTCTTCGGAAAACTTGTTCTGCCAGAAGCAACCCAACCAAACACAGTCTTCACAAAACCCGGGTGATCACTACTTGCTGGAACAATTTTACACTCATGCTGAAGAATGTCCACGAAATACTCCGCACCCAATAACAGATCGATCGGCCCCTTCTTATAAAAATTAGGATCTGCTAACACCATGTTACCCGGCAACCTTTTCACATCGAAACGCATATCACCACAAGGCTGATTTTCCGTAATATGTTCGAGCACTACAAAATCAACTTGTTCCATGAACGTTCTTCCTTCCGATGATACTAACGCCTTTGCCATTTGGGTATTTTGCACACCGATCTTTCCTATACCAGTAACTGTTACCGAACCGCGCGAACCATTGTCCAAAAGGGCTCTAACGGAAAACCATTTTCCACCTTTTCCTTGAATACGAACAATCGCGGTTGATAACATCACTTGCCCATGCGTAGACGATTTCAGCGCAGGTAGCGCGGCTAACATACTGCTAGCCCCCGCTGACACTTCTTGCTCTTCTTCTTCACCTGACACTTGTTGCACTTGTTCGATTGCAGGCATGTCTTCTTTGTGAAGCAAAGAATGATGGCGTTTTTTACACGTGCCGCATCGACCTTTAGAAAAACACTTGCTCGCAAAATGGCCAGGCGACAAACAATTTAAACAAAGCCTTTTCTGCATAGCCACCTTCAACCTGTCATCGATTGTTAACTCACCAAACGACCTGCACACCACAATGCTATGCTGTTTGCTACACTGCGCACATTTCGTTTCTCCTTTGAGAGCAAAATTAACAAAGCGACGATCAGATTTCTTCGTAACACCCAAACTGTGTTGATCAACCGCCATGGCATCCAGAACACGCGTTTCTGCTCGAAGAAAATCGAACAAACTTTGCACCGAACACTCGCTATCACTCTCTAACTGCCGTTCCCAATTCCGCTGAGTTTCATCATCCAATTTTGACAAAAGAAGCTGAGTCAAAAGCATACCCCAACCACTGGTTTTTTCGCCAAGCTGGTCCAAAAGCTTCGCATTTCGCTCGAAACTATCCACAACGCTGTGGATGTCTTTTGTTTTGCGCGTTTTCATTTTCGGCATATTCAACAGTTCGTTTACGTACCGCTTTTTCAAAAGATATTCGTTGGCGTATCTTTTTTTCCAGAGCCTTCCAAGCGGCTTCATACGCCGAACCACACGTAGGAAAAGCGTCCACTACCCGGAACGCCTCCTCCTTCAACGCACGCTTCAGATACATTATCTTTTCTGTATCCGTCAAACTATTGTTTTCATGGACTGCCGTTTTGTACAAACTGTAAAAAGGCAACCATTCATCATAATTTCCCGAAAATTCGGGCAGCGCAAGAGGCGGTAGCCGAACCTTTTGTTCGTCCAAAACACGTACTGCCACTGCACTGTCACTTTCTGGACGCTTCAACTTTTCCTCGAATTGCCCGATCAACAACATGCACTGTTCGTCGATTTCGTCCACCAGTTCTTCATTTGCTTGGACTATTCCCTCGATCGAACGAATTTCACGGGTTACTTCTTGGAATTGTTCCCAACACGAACGAACACGTTTCAACCTTGTTGGAACATACATTGCGTCACTTTGTGCGTAACTTTGCAAAAACACTTCCTGACGCTTCAAACACCGGATTATGCCATCACGTTCAGCTTTTTTCACTTCTAACACTGCGTTGGGCTCAACGAATGCTCCTGTCTTAGGGCCCTCCCCCGAGGCTCCCCTGACCATCTTCTTATCCGACTCCGTAGAGTGGTGTTGAAGTAAGGATGCTTCTTTCACCAACACTGTATTAATTGTGGTTTCCAGATCTTCATCTGCGAAACCACGCAACTCCTCATCCGACTCGTCCGAGTGGCCTTTAGACGTTGCCATTTCACTTCACTAACGCAAAAAACTCCAAACAACAAATCGAAAACCACGCTAAACGATCACAATCACAATCCTGTGTCACGAAGCACCATATGTTTAGACGGGTTTGATTACGTTTGCTAGTTTTATTTTTAGTCCTACGTTGTGTTACAAAATTACAAAGTTTTTAGTGAAGTTAATGAAAAAGGGGCTGAACAAAATCCGTGGTGTTTAAGTGTTGCGCACAAGTACGACTTTCTTGTCTCGAGTTCACGAAGCGTCTGTCTTCTCCTTACAAAAAATTGATAGTGATGAGCGTCACCGCGGAATCGATCATTCCGTGCGGATCGGAACTGTATCCCTCACTGAGCTGTCAAAATATGACCCAAGCAGCAAATTCTCCTAAACAAAATGTACGATAAATTCAAATCCAAACACCGGTTTTGTATTTTTCCTAACAGTAAGTGTAGCTTGTACTTCTTCAATTTTACCTACACGTTCATCAAAGACACGTGAAAATTTTGTAAGTAAATTTTTCAATGCATTAGTGGTAGACTGATTTTTGCCACTACAGTAGGAAACTGATTGTGTACCTGGTTGGAATACACGATTGAAATCTCAATTCAAAGCAAGTAGCCAATCACGCCCTAACAACGGATGTCTACTAGATTCTGCGACATGTAGAGGCTATGTGAATTCCTCACCATTTGCAACTACTTTTACCGTTATTTTCCCAAGCACACCAATGTCATTATCGCAGTAACTCACGAGTCGAATGTTAGTAGGGGAAATGTCAAAATTGTTAAAGTATTTTCGTTTGTCTTATAGGTTGATTAAGGATACGGGTGAACCAGTGTCGACCTCGAACGTTAGCTGTTTTTGATTTATCCACAGACTCAACAAAAACTTACCAGCAATACCTTGGATCGCGTTCAGGTGTAACACATCCTTCATAACACACGACTGCTCCTCCAGGTGATGTGTGTCATCCGTACCCTTCTCGTTGGTCGTGGCGAGACACATCCTCTCAAGGTGTCCCGTTTTCTTGCAGTATTTGCAGATCGTAGCTTTATGTTAGCATTTGTCTACGTAGTGGTCAGGATCCCCGCAACGATAGCATATATATCCACCATTCTGCTTGTTCGACAGGCGACCGGAACTTTGACTGGAACTGGCTTGGCTCGATGACTGGAAACTTTTTTTTAGTTTTTTTTTGCTCCATGCTCCATGTACTGAACCTCACTTTTTTGACGTGAGTTGTGCATTTCATCGGTTCCACGATGAGACATATCCATTCCGAATGCGATCTCCTTTGCCTTTGTCAAGGTTAAGTCGCGCACTTCCAGCAATCGAGACTGTATCACACGATTCTGGATGCCAAAGACGAACTGGTTCCAGAGGGCCTTGTCCATGTAGTCCCCGAAATTGCATGTTTGGACGAGCTTCTCCAAATGCATCAGATAATCGCATATAGTTTCTTGTTCTAGCTGTTTACGGCTCGCGAACTTGAAATTCTCCAGTATTTCCAAAGGAGTAGGACTGTAATGTTCAGTAGAGCTACAATCTCGTCGTACGTTTTCGTATGTGGCTCAGCTTTTTTCAGCTTATTGCACAGCACATCGTATGTGAGGCCGCCCATGTAGTGTAGCAGAAAATCGCGTTTATCGGCTTCACGCACGTGGTAAATCCGGAATGAAATTTGTAGTCGATTTAACCATCGGTTAAATTTAGATGTAGCAGGATTGAATGGCTCGAAATTAAATGTAACTGGTACCATAGCACCATTCACAGCAGGAAAAGCGGGACCAGCGACTGCCGGATCGTCGACAACCGGGTTAGGAAGTGCCATTGTAATGTAAAATACGCAGTAGACAGCCGAATTCACGATGCAGTAACTTGTTTGTATATGTATTGCGCCTAGCACATTTACGTAGCTTCGTACTTCTCGTCGCCAAATTGTTGTAGATGGGGCGGAACCGTAATGAAGTAAATTGTACAACGGAACTGTTTTATCTCTATCTAAATATATTTGTAGTCCTGTAGTGCTTGTAGTTCGGCTTCTCTTCTTGAAGTGTCGTAGAACGGTAGCGGAAGCGATCGCAGTGTATATAGGATCTAGCTATTCATACCACGGTGTGTATAGAAGATAGTTGTTCATACTTCGTGTAGCTCAGATATAACACTAAATATATGTTTTATTCCAATAAAGTATGCATAAGCGGACTAAAATAAAACGATTCGCCATCATCAATAGAAACCGCTACCAATTTAACTTTTAAATTGTATAAATCTACTTTAACTATGTCGGTTGGAATATCTGATACTCTATCTATATAATTATAAATAACTTCCGAACGGTTCGGATAACTAAATGCTGGTTGTGTTTCTGCTCATTGATGCCTGTAGTGTCGTGGTTTAGCACGTCTTTATCCTTCCTCGGTCTCCACACAACTGCCTCTTTATTCTTCTCTAGTTCATCATTCCCAACTGACATACCAAGGTTGCTTAACTAAGATATCCCCCAAAGGTTGCTACACTACATTCACTTTTTCCTTTTATAAATGTTTGTATAATACATCTTATTCTAAATATTAGCCTACTACAGCCGTCATACGAAGTCTTTTAAGTAACCTGGCTTTTGTGTAATTCGTTTACTTCTTTGGAGCTCCTGTTCTTTTGATTCGAATGAATTGTTCTTTGAGGTGGTCGCAGGTAATGGGGTGTTATTTTCACTTGCAGATTCATTGCTCCCAACCGGGCAAGTGTTTTTAGGAGCAGCAATTTTCAATAAGTGAGAAACATGCCTACGATACTTTACTCCTGTTTCTTTCCTTTTTTCTACTATATATATTTTGGGACCAAAGTTTGCAGACAATTTGTTGGTTTTGAATGGTTTTTTCAATAGAACCTCATCTCCTTCGGCTATAGTTGGCTTTTGCGTTTCTACGTTTATCTGCGTACAATTTTCCTTTTTCTTTTGTTTCTTCATTTACAATCATCTATCTCTTTATGACAAAAGCATTTCTGATGGAGTTCTTTTAGTGATTGAATGTGGGGAGGATCGATACATCAAAAGATACTTGTTTAACTCTTCAATCGGTATTCATTGATTGGCTAATAGTTAATGGAGCGAACTTCTCCACCGCCAATAGTTGTGCTTACTCAGAAGGAAGTGGTCCGAGGAAGTCGATAGCTACATGTTGCCATGGTGCAGATGGTAATTCCCTTCTTTTCATCGGTTCGGGTGCAGGTGGTGCAGATACCATCATACATCCCTTGCAAGTTTTTACGTAGTTTTCTACCTGTTGGTCTAATTTTGGCCACCACACTTTAGCCCGTAGTCGCTGTTTCATGATGGTCATACCGGGGTGACCTTCATGTGCTAAATGCAAAGTTTGCTCTCTTAATGAATTGGGTATGACAATTCTTGTACCGCGCAGCAAAATCTGGTTTGCAAAACACAATTCTAAAGAAAATACTGTAAATGGTGAAGCATCTTCAGACCAAATGTCTTTTTCTAATCCTTGGCGGTCTGCGTAAATGGTCTTATCAGTTTCTGAAACTTTTTCTATTTCTCCTAATGAAAGAGCGGCTGGTGATGCATTAAAAGCTACCCAAGAAACGTACTGCGCCACACATTCGTCGAATGTTTTTCCTTCTACAGTTTCCGTAATGGCTAACTGTGAAAGTGGGTCTGCGATGTTAGTTTTGCCTGGTTTGTAAATAACAGATACTTTGTACGACTGTAAACGCACCACCCACCTCTCAATCCTAGCGCATGGTTTTGATCTTGTTCCGAAAATCGTTTCTAAGGGTTTGTGGTCTGTTATTAGTTTAAAGTTACGTCCGTATAAGTAGAAATGAAATCGTTCTACAGCCCAAACGAGGACTAAAGCTTCTTGTAATATCTGGGCGTAGCGCCTCTCTACGTTAGATAAGCTTTTACTAGCATAGGCGTGCATACTAGCATACGAGCATCTATTTGAATTAAGACCGCACCGAAGCCAACCGGACTACCATCAGCCACTAGCTGCGTTCTATCTGCAACATCAAAATACCCTAACGTTGTGGGACACATCATTATTGATTTTAATATGTTAAATGCCTCGTGATGCTCAGATTTCCAGCAGAAATTTTGGTTCTGGCCTGTTAATTGTCGTAATGAAAACGTTATTGTTGCCAAATCCGGTATAAATATCCTTAAGTAATTAACTAGTCCCAAGAAGCTACGAACCTCTTCTCCAGACTTTGGTTCTCTAAATTTTCTAATTGATTCTACTTTATCGTTATCTGGTTTAATTCCATTTGCTGACAGAATGTGTCCCAAAACTTCGTTTGCCGTACTCCGTATGAGCACTTTTCTGTATTCAAAATTACATTCCACTCTACTAAGAACCTTGTTGGAGAACCTTTTTCAGCCTTGTATCATGCTGTTACTGGTCAGATCCAAACACAATTATATCGTCGATAAAATTCAAACAGCCATCGCAGCCGGTTAAAATTTGTTCCATTATCTTCTGAAATAATTCCGGAGCACAATTTATACCAAACATAAGTCGTGTATAGCGGAATAAGCCTCTTCGTGTGATGAATGTTGTTATGCTTCGAGATTGTTCCGATATCTCTACCTAAAATTGAAACAAGTACACAGTTAGTTTAGCTGCAGAGAATTTTTTTTTAAATTTTATTTTAACCTAATTTCAAGTGTTACAAAAGAATTCTCAAATGTCAAAAAAACTCCAAAACTTTTCTTATGCTGCATCGATGTTCATTTTCTTCATACCTGGTGAAAAGCATTCTTTACATCTAACCGGGAGAAAACATTTGCTTTCGCTAATTGTGGAAGAAAATCTTCGAAGGTTGGTAAAGGATGGCTCTCTCTTTCCACCGCTTCGTTAGCTCGCCGCATGTCTACACAAATGCGAACGTCATTATCTCCTTTCGGGACTACCACTACTGGAGATATCCACTCCGCTGGCTCGTTTACTTGTTCAATAACTCCTTGATGTAGTAGCTCGTCCAGCTTTTTGTCCACCAGCTTTTCTAATGCTATTGGTATACGGCGATATGGTTGGGCTACTGGTATTGCATTGGGTTTGATAGGCAAATCCAGAACGATATTATTAATGGTTTCCCTTTTGTGTTTTCAACTGCATTTACTGGTATGCTTATTTTCAAAACGCCCATGAAGGTGGCAGTATCACGGCCAATAAGAGTTTTTCCGTCTCCTTCTACGACGTAAAAATCCGGCAACTGTTTTAGCCATGCCCAGTGAGATCGTAGCTGTAAACATGCCGATCAGTGACAAAGATTGTCCCCCATATGCTTTAAGACAAAGCGCAGTTTCGCGTCGTTGATTTGTCACGTGAACATGTTGCGATTTTATCTCCTCCCATGTTACCTTGCTGATTAAATTGTACTTGCATCCCGAATCTATCACTGCGGTTAACGGAACATCACCAACATTACATTTTACTTCGCTGTTGTTGCCTGAATTAGTTAGATGAAAAACATATTCTGTGTTTTCATAGGCGATGTGGTTTACAATGCTTGGTTTTTTGTCTCCTTTGTTATTATTTGCGATGTAGTTGCGGTCCTGCTTTGAATATATTTTTCTTGTATAGTCTGATTGCTTGGTACGGCATTTCTTTGCAAAGTGGTCTCTGCCACCACATTTGTTACACAATTTTCCTTTTGCTGGACATTTGTTTTCTTTTGCAAGGTGTCCTGAGTATCCACATCGATGACACTCCCGTTGACTTGATTCAAGAAATTTTCTTTTCTTGCCATACTGAGGTTCTTCGATTTTATGCACCTGTTCAACTTGTTCTTTGTTATCAGCGAATAATTTTTCTTGATACGCAACAGTTTCAAAAATTTTGGCTACGCTCACTATTTTGTCAAGGCTAGCATCACCTTGCTTAATTAATTCTCGGCGTAATGAAGCGGATTGGCAATTTTCAATGACCTGATCTTTCACGTATTCTTCCATCTTGTCTCCAAAACCACAACGGTCTGCTTGTACACGCAATCTCATGATAAAAGAATCGAAACTCTCTCCGGATTTCTGTTTTACTTGACGCAACAGATGTCGTTCGTAGGTTGGGTTTTGTTTTGGAAGAAAAAATTTATCCAGTCTGGCAATTGCTTCTTGATAAGCAGTCCTATTCGGGGTGTATCTTTCTACATTTGCAAGTGGCCCGCAACTGTCGGTGTTCGGTAATTCTGGTAGTGAATCAAATATTTGCTGTACGTTTGAGCCAACAAAATGTAGTAAAAGGTCTTTTTTCCAATCGTCATCGTCGATTCGACAAGCCCGTAGCATCGATCGAACGATCTGAGCCACTTTTTCCATTCCACACCTATATTTTTGGAAAACCCTTCGTAATTGAACGGTTGAGCCGCAAGGCCCGGCATTCGCAAGATGTCTGAAATAAAATTCATAGCACAATAAAATTAGTCCTATATTCATTTACATGCATGTAAGCATACATGTGCACACGTTTACACACCCACTCACACCGGTGTTAACCAGTGCAAATTTTCTCAATACAACCATTAACATGGAATTGAAGAGATTGTCTATCCCTACCTATTCTATGGGGGCGTGTGTGTGTGTCTTTATGTGAAAGGACAATACCGCGTTTATTCTTTCACTTTTTTCGTTTCTAAAAATTCTGCATTGAAGCAACTCCTATCGTCTCATCATGCTCGCACACGCACACACATTGAAAGGACAAAACCACGTTTCACCGTCACGTTTCGTAAAATTCTACCTTGAAGCAAACTCCAACGTCTCATCGCGCTTGCACATACACACTTGGAACCCATTCTTTTCACGCTTTCCGGGTACTTCTGCATTGAAACAACTGACGACAAAATCCGGCGTCATTACGATGAAAATGATTTTTTTTTCATCTGTCACTCAACGGCATTTACGCTATCGTTTGTTTGCTGTATTTAAGCACGCAACCAATATTCACTTTTCCCACAGAACAAAACAAATTTATCATTCACTGCATTTAAGCAACCAAACCGGTAGTTTGGACATTATTTGTAGTACCTTTCCTACACTTCGACTTTAACAATGCTTACCCATAGAATTCATAACTCTGCCTTCTTTGAATTTCACTTCTTTTTGGAGCCGGGTTCGTTTTTTTTCTCGTCGCCAATGTAGTGTCGTGGTTTAGCACGTCTGGATCCTTCCTCGGTCTCCACACGACTGACTCTTTATTCTTCTCTAGTCCATCATTCCCAACTGACATACCAAGGTTGCTTAACTAAAGTGCCGATTATGTGACTCAATTGCTTGAGAAAAAGTATCAAAAATGCTCATTTTCTATTATGATCCGTGTTAGAGCACTCGATTTGTCTCTGGTTTGATATATCGAACTGAACGAAGGTCATTTGCATTACCTGACTCAAACGGAGACCGTTTTTTGTCCAACAGCTTTCCGTCAGGTTAAAGCTACGGAAAGCGTTTTGTTTTACGGTTTAACTACTAAATACATATATTTAAACCACACGAATTGCATGTAATTACATTCAAGAGAGATTTTTTGTAATTATTCAATACAAAAGGGTGGGAATAACAAAATACACAGAAATTAGAAAATCATACCACAAGCGCTACTTTTCATGACATTGCCAAACACATTTAAAGAACAATAATATGCCACACGTAGAAATAATTATAAATTGGTACGATACTTCCTGCGTTACGCGTTGCAGTTTGTTTTGACAAATAAATCCATTTCAGATCAATTTGGTAGCAATGTCTCGAGTCAACGAAAGAAGTCTCTAACAAGCTTGTATAATACCGATTTCGTTTCAGTTCGTGTAGCGCGATTTTGTTTGACACATTTCCGTTTGAATCAAATAATCGACACTTAAGATATCCCCCAAAGGTTGCTACACTACAATGCCCTTCTATGATGTACGATCCTGGAACCTGCTTAACGCTACTATACCTAATAAGCTTATTATTTTTGGTTGAAAACCAACCGTTTCTATCACCTTTCCTTAATTGAAATTTATCTGTTATGTAAAATTTAACCTCATCTTTCTTATGTTTTATAATTGGATAAACCATTTTCTCCTTGCTTTCACTTGGTTCTAGCTCATTAAGTTCTGTTAACCTACATACTATTTGTTCTAACGTTCTATGATCTGTTCTTACTAGCCTTTTAAGAAAACATTGACATTCGCCACACCTGACAAATGAATAAAAAAATTAGGAATTTAGCAATACGCAATGCAAACTAGATGTTATATATTTAATTCTTTTTATTAGGCAGAAAAGTTCACATGAGGTTTGTTTTAGGAGTTGATGCAAAAAGTAACAAACGAATTCAATAAGGTGCAAAGAAGGAATGACATTTAACATCAAACGAAAGGTAGGGTCAACCTGTCAGGCGTTATGACACAACTGTCAAATACCAGAGTTCATATAAAACACTCCTCCCTTCTTAACAGGTTGGCTGATAAGTCCCCGGTCTGACACATAGATGGCGCCGCTAGTATTAAATGCATATTATTTTTATATAGTACCAACCTTCAAATGATTCGTGTCAAAATTTGACGTCTGTATGTCAATTATTTTGTGAGACAGAGTGTCTTTTGTCAAACAACTTTTGTTATTTTGTTGTTCCACCAAGACAACGCACCGTGCCACAAGTCATTGAGAACGATGGCAAAAATTCATGAATTGGGCTTCGAATTGCTTCCCCACCCACCGTATTCTCCAGATCTGGCCCCCAGCGACTTTTTCTTGTTCTCAGCCCTCAAAAGGATGCTCGCAGGAAAAAAATTTGGCTGCAATGAAGAGGTGGTCGCCGAAACTGAGGTCTATTTTGAGGCAAAACCGAAGGAGTACTACCAAAATGGTATCAAAAAATTGGAAGGTCGTTATAATCGTTGTATCGCTCTTGAAGGGAACTATGTTGAATAATAAAAACGAATTTTGACAAAAAAATGTGTTTTTCTTTGTTAGACTGGGGACTTATCAGCCAACCTGTTAGAAATGGACTACGGCGAGTATCGCAACGGCGGGTTCCGCAGTCTTGTAGAACGGCGGACGAAGGGCGGGGCGTCACTAGCTCGGATCGGGCTTCCTGTGGGTGTGTCATACGATGAATCGGACGAAGTAGATGAGTCTGATGACACGGTGACTGCCCGAGATGAAACGGGGACACTCGATGTTTGTGGAGAGTCGGTTGACCCGTAGTAGTGCCTGCGGTGATGGTGTACCTCCGGAGTCTGAGTTGGTACAGGTACACTTCGCGGCTGTTCTGTCCTGTTGTCGTCTAGGGCTGTTCGCATCTGATCTACGTATCGTTTCATCTGGTTACCATTGCAGTTGATGGAGTAGCGTAGATCGCCTAGTCGGGATACCACTGTACCTCGGATCCACTTATCCATTCTCGAACTTCCCGAGAGACAGTAGACGAGTTGTCCGGGCAAGAATGTTCGGTACGATGGTTCAAAAGCGACTCGTTGCTTCTCTGCTGTTCTTGTCTGGACGGATTGTGGTCGAACCAGGTCGAGACTTGAACGGATGTTTCGCCTTAGGAAAAGCTTTGCCGGTGCTTCACCGGTTTCGCTGTGTGGGACTTTGCGGTACTGGAGCAGGAACTCGTTTAGTTTAGTTTGGAGTGTAGTGCTGGAAGAATGCATAGCCTTCAAAGCTCGCTTAACTGTTTGAACGTATCTCTCTGCTTGCCCATTGGTTGCCGGATGATATGGAGCGGAGCGTTTGTGGAACTTGACACCGCTTCGTTGAAGAAATGTGGTGAACTCTGCTGCAGTGAATTGTGTTCCGTTGTCTGTTACAACAGTTAGGGGGGCTCCGTAGGATGCAAATAGCTCTTCGAGGATTTTTATGGTTGCCTCGGTAGTGGTTGAGTGAGTCATTTTCACCTCAACTCACTTGCTGTACGCATCCACGATGATCAGTAGCATCGCGCCAGCAACGGGTCCCGCATAGTCAACATGCACACGCTCCCAAGGGTTAGATGGATATTCCCAATGGTGTTGATTGAACTTAGGAGGTGCTGAGACCGTTTGAGCGCATTCGTGACATGATTTGGCTAGCTGCTCGATGTCTTTGTCTACGCCCGGCCAGTAGACATATGAACGGGCCAAAGACGTCATTCTCACCACACCAGTATGTGCTCGTCCCATTTCGAGGTCTTTCAAGATTTTACCCAAGTGCTCATCTTTTCGCGTTTTGCGTGCGATTTGATCGGCTTTAATGGGCTGCTGCTGGATTTGGTTAAGCACAAAATCTTCGAAATCGTCTTGATCCTCATTTCCTCCTCTACGAAGAGAAAGGCTGTTGACACTGGATTGTGTCGAGGGACTTGGAATGCGCGAACAATAATCTGCATTCTTGTTTTCGTTAGTCGGTACACTACATCGAAATTAAAGAGCGCTAAGTAGTCAGCGTAGTTTGCCATGCGACTTATACAAAGTGTAGGCAGTGACTTCTCGGGATGCAGGATTTGCGTCAACGGTTTGTGGTCCGTGACGAGCGTGAACTTCCGTGCATATAAATAGTTGAAAAACTTCTTGACTGCCGATAACTTCTTCTTTGGCGATAACCGGATAGCGTTGTTCCGTCGCTGACATTGTACAGCTTGCATAAGCTATGGGTCTTTCTACCCCGTTACTGAGTCGATGGGAGAGCACTGCTCCGAGACCCGTCTTGCTTGTGTCAGTAGCTAATATCAATGGTAGTGTTGGGTCATACTGAGTATATATTCACTAAAGTGCTGGATTGTGATATTAGCTTGTATAAATTTGATGAGAATGAAAATGAGAAGAGTGCTCCTTAATCGCCGGTCTGTTTGCAACTGTGTATTCGTTTGTCCCATAGTTCATTACATAATTAATTACAAAGTTCATTCGTTTAGTTCGAGCAGTTCATTTCATGCAGTCCTAATTAGTCAAGTAGTTCTATCTATATCCTCTGGTTTAGTTCCTTCTAATTCGTCTGTGTTTTCCTATTTGAATTCATATTTGAAATATTAATATTAACCCAAAATCCAACATTACCGGCCACCAAAGAAGGAACTTTTTTAAAATTCAAGACTAATTGAAAAATGAAAATAATAAACAAACTGCTAACCAAGCGTAGAGCGAACGCTTCGATTCTAGCTTCCGTTCCGTATGTACGTGTGTTCAGGCTTAGGCACGGAAGCCCTGCCAGTTGATTCGTGTTTAACGAAACACGAAGATCATTCGTTGAGTTCGGAGCGTTCGGGCATGATCGATTAGTTTATAAGTATAAGTGAATTGCGTGAAATAAACTCTCTTCTAATCGTGCAATACAAGGAACAACACCCGGTAATTATAAAACGCTAGAAAAAGTTACACCGAAACGCGAAAGAACATTATCCGAAATCGTAAGATTGAACATTGGTGCCGTGTGTGTGTGTGTGTGTGTGTGTGTGTGTGTGTGTGTGTGTGTGTGTGTGTGTGTGTGTGTGTGTGTGTGTGTGTGTCTGTGTCTGTGTCTGTGTCTGTGTCTGTGTGTGTCTGTGTCTGTGTCTGTGTCTGTGTGAATGTGTGTGTGTGTGTGTGTGTGTGTGTGTGTGTGTGTGTGTGTGTGTGTGTGTGTGTGTGTGTGTGTGTGTGTGTGTGTGTGTGTGTGTGTGTGTGTGTGTGAGTGTGAGTGTGTGTCTGAGAGTGTGAGTGTGTGTGTGTGTGTGTATGTGTGTGTGTGTGTGTGTGTGTGTAGTAGTAGTAGTAGTAGTAGTAGTAGTAGTAGTAGTAGTAGTAGTAGTAGTAGTAGTAGTAGTAGTAGTAGTAGTAGTAGTAGTAGTAGTAGTAGTAGTAGTAGTAGTAGTAGTAGTTGTTGTAGTAGAAAGAGAGTGTGCTTTTTAATGTGTATTTGCAAGTGCGCGGGTTTGTGTCTGAAAAACAAAGCTTGCCATGATGTCATATTGCGTTTAAAGTATTCTGATCATGTGTGTTATCATGTGAAACATCGTGCGTTTACACTTGGATAAAAAATAAAGTTTGCATCGACAGCAGCGCTTGCTCCTCGGACGACAACGCAGGTGTGCGGTTTCATGAATGTGAATGCGACACCGGTGCGAAATGGACACGCGCTCAATAGCAATGAACTCGGCATTCCCTCACAGGTGTTTCTCTAGTGCACGCCATTGAAAGGCCATCGTGCATCTCTGCGTTGAACCTTGTGTGCGCATGGAAAACTTGGTGCGTGCATTGAGCTGGTGCGCAGTTGTTCTTTTCAATGGGCGTTTTGTTTCATGAGCGCGGCAGTATTCTGTTCTCGATTTTTAAGGGAAGACGCTTACTCGCGTACTCGTTGATAGTTTTTATCCATGCGATGTTTTCGCTGCTCGACAACGATGTAATTCATCGTGTATAGAAGTAGAATGCAGGCAGAGCACGGGATCAGCCGTGTCCAAGTTTTTAACCACCCCTTTCTTGGCGGTCCAAGCAAGCAATGTTAGTAACAATGGGTCGAGGTACCGAACATTGTACCGATTATCAGCGCCATATGATAAAGCGAATGGCGGCTGCTGACTTTATATTCATATTCATATATTCATATTTATTTGTCTACCTTTTGGTTACACAAATGCTTAAATAATACTTATTACCTATGTTCCTAACCTAACAAAAATTAACACAAATTATCAAAAATTTGAGAAAAATTTTTTTCAGAAAATTAGAATCTAAAATTTAAAAATTAAGGCAGCACGGGATTATGGAGGGTTCTGATGCGGGATCGGAAAGAGGATAAGGGAAGGTTGAAATCAAACATAGAGTATACACAGTTAAATCGACGAATTGCACGAAGAAGGCAATTTACTTTAAGCTTTAAGCGCAAAACGATCGAGTTCGTAATGGAACGATCGCGCACTTTTGTGGCAAACGCGCTTCGGACAACTGAAACGTGCTTAGACAACCGAAACGCGCTTCGACAACCGAAACGCCCAAGTCAACCAGACGTCTTCAGAACACCACGGCGAAAGAAGACCGTAAAATTGTTATTATATCGAAAAAACACTGATCGCGAGGGCAGTGGTCCTGCTTATTACATCAAAAACCTAACCCAAAACACAAAAAACTACTAACAAAACTATCCGAAACGACCTACTTGTGAAACAAACACACACACCAATACACATTCACACATACATACACACACACATGCACACACACATGAACACACACACACATACACACATATGCACACACACACACACACACAAACACAAACACACAAACCACACATAAACCTGTCCCAACGGGTGCATGCTGCGTTGAAAACACTAGGGTCCTATCATTCTGTCTGATACTGTAACTTTGCTTTAGTCGCAACACCGTCGACCGAGCTCACTGTGTTCGCGAAATTTAGCGTCATCCTAAAACCAAACTATGGCAACCCAACAACGCATCCTATCGTCCAGAAGGACAGCGTTGCTAGCGATGTTACCGGATTATGAAAAGTTTCTCATAAACTTTTACCCAGAACGGGATGCAATGCAGATTGACCCTCTCATTGCAAAAATCGAACAGCTTTCCTTCGACTTGGAAACTGTGCAATGCCAATTAGAAGACGCAGCAGTCACACACGACGAAATTGTGCATAATGCCGTTGTACGCGGTGACTACGATGACCGTTTGACACGCATAGAAGCCGTGTTAAAATCAAACAAAATGCGTTTGCAGCGAAATGAAAGCGCAGGCATAATTTCTTTGGCAGGGACAAAACAGCCCACCATCGCGCTTCCCGGGTTAGCTTGTGGTTACACTCGTGTAAACAATACCGCGGCGACACCTAGCGGAAAACAAATGTCCTACCAGCATAAAAAAGCAAAACCCTTACGCGAAGCTAATTCTCCGGCTACGACTTACGCACACACACGCACATGCCCTATATGCTATTCGCAACACTCTATAGCGAAATGACCGCAATTCATGCTCATGAATTCGGATGAACGATATCAGAACGCAAATACACTCAAGCTCTGCCTTACTTGCTTGCACGACAATCACCACACGCGTGATTGCTCGTCGCAACACAAGTGTAAGCACTGTAGCTAAACACACCACACACTGATACACACACCGCACTACACCAGCACATTTGCCACTGCACCGAAGCCAGCTGCGCCAAATGCTCCTGCGTGTAATACACAAAACACCGACACATTTTCCACTGCACCGACGCCAGCTGCGCAAAATGTTCCCGCGTGTTACACACATAAAATCGGTGCATTTTCCACTGCAACCAAGCCAGCTGCGCAAAATGCTCCGGTGACACACACACACAACACTGACGATCACACGGCAAGCACTCAAACAAACAGCGATGCAGCAATGAGACAAACTTCTGAAAAAGTTCTGTCTCAAACTGCGGTTATTCATGCTATCGATGCACATAGTATAATGCATCCGGCAAGCGCACAGTTAGATGGTGTAACTCAGCTTATTCCAATCATCGATCGATTCGCTTATACATCAAATACAAAACATAATTCGATCGACATCACTCTGATTGGTGCCGATCAATTTTCCATCCCGGTGCAAAACACGGTGCTTGCGAAGTTTGCGTCCAAAGCCACCCACTACGAGCTGGATGTTGATGTTTTGATGATCCCCAAATTGTTCGAAATCTTTTACATGCCATCGGTAGCATGCATGGCATCACGAAATGAATCCACCGAGCGATTCTGTAAAGAAGAAGAAGCACAAGTTAATGATAGATATTCACTCAAAGTACGAAAGCACGACAAGTTTCACGAAGTGACAAAACACCAAGCTGTTCACTTACCTATTGAGCTACATTTAGATAAAACATATGACGTATCCAATTCATTTAATGTGCTCGCCGCTTTATATGCTGAACAGATCGAAACACGCTCGGCGCGAAAGTTTTTATCATACGAGGAGCACCTTTCGCACCAGCGATCGTGGAAGTATTTATCCTGCGCGTATTATCCTGCAGATTTCGTTTCTCACGGTATGTCAGCAGAATTCCTGAAAAGTATGCTGCGGAGCTTCGGTCCGGATTGGTTTTGTCTACCCGCTTCCCTCTGGCCCAACTCTAACCCTGAACCAACCGAAGAAACAAATCTTGAGATTCGTATGGTGAGTGCTACCATAATGATAACGCCTACTAATTTTCCTTTGTTTACGTGTTAGCGATTGTCGCGTATTATTAATTTCGGATATGAAATTCGCGAAGTCGCGGAAGGTTAGTTGATCGGTTCAGACAAAAAACTCTGTACACGGGTGCACAGTTAGGCGTCAGAATTGTAAGTGTTTATTCAGATTCAAAATGAATTCTTATATACTAATTTCTTCAAGTTCTATTTTGGGAAGGTTATTTTCTCTTCCTTTTTCGCATATGTTCGTGTCGCTAGCCTTTTCCTTTTTGCCACGCCTACGCATTCTCCTAGGAGGTTTTCTGGTTCTGGTGTGCTGTTTTATGTCAAGCGATCCTGAAGGAAATGTGATCCCTTTTTTATTGCTTTCTCTGGTGAGAACAAATTGTTGCATTGATTGCAGGCGTTGTGGTTTTCCCTTTTTGGCGTAACTGTACCTAACACTTGACTTCTGTGGTGCATGTTCCGGATGTATCGCATCATTGACAAATACTTGAACTTATTGCCTTTCGAAATCTTATCTGGTTCATGTTATTAACGCATCTATGTTTGAGAGATTTTTAGGTTTAACGATTTTACGGCCGTGAGAAAAATGGATGTGGAATTTTCCTACGCTTCTCGGAGTTGGTCTAGCTTGGCACACATGCATGCTGTAATCCTAAGTTAATCGTTATAGGTTCGAAACGAATTGAAGTAATTGACTGCTAAAAAATGCAAGTCAAAATACCCAGATGGCCCTACTTGAAGGGTTTAGGATTACATTAAGTTTGTCTCCTTGATGGTACGTCTGTTCTCGAGTATGTTTGAACTATCATATTTTATTCTATTTTATGGTTAGAAAGAAATATAAAAAATCTGGATTGTCGCGTTCGCAACACGTATCGTTGCATACTGCATTCGCTGCGCACGTAACACTAAGGAAAGGCCACGCACTCAACGAACAGCAGCACACCACCACGCACCTTTAATCATCACTACCGAGCGCATGAACACTGCAAAAACACTGTGCTACACCATACAGCGCAGCTGGATGCATTTTCAATGGATCCTGGACAGCCCGAAAAAGGCAACGTGGTGACGAAACAAACACCCTGGCGAACCCTAGCTTCACTCCTAGACCCTCTCATTCATTCGATGAATCATTCGAGTAGGAGAAATATTACGGCATACTCAGCTGCCCTACCATGCAAAGCATCCTGTCCTGCCTCCTTAAATGCAGTCGTTTACGCACATGATCTACAAGTGCCGTTACACGGAGCTTCATCAGCAAGAAGGAAGATCATTGCACTCGACGGGACGGGATGAGCATTGGCCGTTAGATGGACGGCTAATTTTGTATTGGTCAGTTGAGATAATTTTTTGTCGGTGCACACGACAGCAACCGACAGTTTAACAACTACAACTTTTATCACTACCACGATTGACTGCGCGACGCGGTTTACCAGCACACAACGCGAGTGCTGCAAGAGAGCTTCATGAGCTAGTTAATCTGTTCCGCGGCGAACAACTATACTTAATCGTTACAGATTGCAACCGAATTTGCACTTGGCACTTTGCTCTACCCACACCACCACCCTCTAGCGGATTGTGGAAGGCAGCAGCGAAGACCGTCAAGCGATAACCACCTATACTGCAGCTTTCACCTGCACTACCGGTCTAAACTTAATCGAGGCGTTCGCGTCCTCTTCTATCGATGCCTGATGACGTATCGATTAGTCGTCACTTACACTTAGCGCATATCCTAGTCGGCACATAGGTTCAGCATTTGTCGACGGCTTGCCTACAAGAAGTACAACGCGTTTATTCTATGGCGATGATGAACAACAGCTTAGCTTACCTGGCAGACAGATTATCCCGGAGATCGGTTTGCTCCTTCGCAACACCACATGCGCACACCGAATACGATAAGCTGTCACGGGTAGTAAAGCTGAAAATAACGAAAGGTATCGTAACATGCCCCCTCATAAGAATTTGTATCTTACCTGCATCTGAACGCGAAGGCACATACTTTTAGCTTCCGTTATCTTTATTTGTTATTGTTTTGATTATTGACTTGCATCAAGGGGGGGAGGATGTTCAGGCTTAGGCACGGAAGCCCTGCCAGTTGATTCGTGTTTAACGAAACACGAAGAACATTCGTTGGGTTCGGAGCGTTCGGGCACGATCGATTAGTTTATAAGTATAAGTGAATTGCGTGAAATAAACTCTCTTCTAATTGTGCAATACAAGAAACAACACCCGGTAATTATAAAACGCTAGAAAAAGTTACACCGAAACGCGAAAGAACATTATCCGAAATCGTAAGATTGAAAAACGTGTGTGTGTGTGTGTATGTGTGTATGTACGGATCCTGTCCTGCTATCACTGACAATTGTCAAACATAAACAAGTGCGGAATAAAGTGTGGTGTGTACAAAAAACAATGTTGTGTGGTTCACGGCAGTTTACGCTACTCAGTGCCAGTGTCTCCTTTCTTCTCCAAATTGCTGAGTACGTTGGGGTTTGGTAGAATTGCCAAACGATTAGCTGCGCGTACGATTTGTTTCCCGGCAGCTGTGCGCAGTGTAACCACGCGAACGACTCCGTCCTTGCAACGATGCGGTCCATCGGCCACGAGGTAGGATTCATGTTGTCTTCCTTGATGATCACAAGCTGGTTTTCTTGCAGTGACACCGATTGCCCGTTGCAATGTTTGGCTCGCGCTTGCAGTTGTTACAGATACTTCGGATACCATCTAGCCCAAATGTTTTGCATGTGTTTCTGCACCAACTGGTACTCTTTCAATCGATTGTCTGGTGTTCCGGTGTGATCGACGTCTGGTACCGCTTGCATGTTAGAGCCGATGAGAAAGTGTCCCGGCGTCAACGGTTCTAAATCAGAAGGCTCATCCGATAAAGGAGTTAATGGTCGAGAATTCAAACACTGTTCCTCTTGTGCCAGTAGGGTAAGCATGTTCTCCTGTGTTATGCCGTTCGTACCAACGGTTCTTATGATGTGTTTTTTAGCTGCCTTCACCGCTACCTCCCATAAATCTCCGAAGTGTGGTGCCCGTGGAGGGATAAATTTCCATTTGATTTCGCTCGTCGCGCACCAATTGAAAATAGTTTCACGGTCGTTCTCATCGCATTTGAGCATTTTGTAAATGCAGTTCAGCTCGTGTGATGCTCCCTTAAATGTAGTGGCATTATTTGAGTGTAGCTCACTAATTTGTCCGCGACGTGCAACTAAACGGCGTAGTGCATTTAAAATGATGTGGTGGTGAGATCGGCAACGAGTTCAATATGAACGGCTCTTGTAGAAAATCATACAAATATCGCAATATATGCTTTGATTGGACTCTTGTTGCTTATAATTGCCTTTAGGTATATTGGTCCACAATAGTCTACACCGCATACCGAAAAAGGCCTCGTTGGAGAGACTCTTGACGTTGGTAGATCAGCGATGCTTGGTTTGACGATGGTAGGTTTAGCTTTAAAACAAGAGTGACAACTGTGGTAGACCGATTTGCACAAATTGCGAACTCCTATGAGCCAAAATCGTTGGCGTAGCGTTGTAAGAAGCATTTGAGGCCCGGTGTGTAGCTTTTGTAGATGCACTGAAACTGCCAGTAGTGCCGATAATGGATGCTTTGCAGATAAGATAATAGGATGCTTAGTTGAATCTGCCAGCTGTGCGTTGCTGAGCCGGCCACCAATGCGTAAGATACCCTGACTATCGATGAACGGTGATAGTCATTTCAGTTTAGACTGTTTAGGGATCTCTTTGCTTTTTTGTAGACAATGTCTTTCATCGGAAAAAGTGTCTAATTTTGACAAATAGCACCATTTCAGTTCTGCCTGTATGACCTCATCGACCGTGAGTAAAGGAACGGATTTAGCATTTGTTTTATTTTGCTGGCGGTGTTTTGTGTTGTGAATGAAGCGCAGGCAATATGCAACAACCGGTTGAAGCTTGTGGTAAACCGAATACCGTGAAAACAATCCGTTGCGAAACTCGTAGATTGTTTATGTTGTTGCAATCCGTGATGCTAACCTCTCCTCTTCTGCGTTCCCTGACTCATTTATTGATGGTGGATCTTGTGTCTTCTGCGTTCCCTGACTCATTTATTAATGGTGGATCTTGTGGCCATTCTTCCATGGCCTTCGATAACCAATGTGGCCCGTGCCACCAGCGTTCACATATTAAGAGTTTTTCCGGCGTCAGACCGCGCATAATATCATCAGCTGGATTATCAATGCCAAGAACATGTTTCCATCACAGCATATTGGGCGTTTGTTGTATTTTAGCGACCCTGTTCGCTACGAATGGCTTCCATCGATTAGGGGCAGAGTTTAGCCAGTGTAGTACCGTCATAGAGTCCGTAAAGCAGATGGTAGTAGCAGAAATGTTAAGTGATTGTTGCACTTTCTGATGAAGGACTGTTGCTAATCGTGCTGCACACAATTCCAATCAAGCGATCGAATGTGAATTAGATAAAGCTACCCCCTTTGATTTGGCCGTTAGCAATCGAACACTGACTCCCTCTATGCTTTCAGCACGAATATAGCAACAAGCATCATATGCTAATTGTGAAGCGTCTGCGAATATATGTATTTGCACGTTTGTAACTGTGCATTGGGAAATATAACGTGGAATGCGTATATCACGGAGTGATCCCAAGGTTGAATGAAATTTTAACCATTCACGTTGTAGGTGTGATGGTAGCTCGCTATCCCAGTCAAATGACTTTCCATCTTTCTTTAGCGCTCATAACTGTTGCATGAACATTTTCGTAATGATGATAATAGGACCAAGCAAGCCGAGAGGGTCGAAAACTTTAGCAATATAGGATAGAACTAGCCTTTTGGTAATTATGGTTGTGATAGGAGGCATATCAATACGGAACCGAAACGTGTCTGCTGTTGGTTCCCAAACGATTCCAAGTGTGAATACATGGTTTGACTCTTGCCACTCATGCGTTGGTTGGATTGCAATGTCTTCGGCAGGAATGTTGGCTAGTGCCTCTGATCGATTCAATGCCCATTTTTTTCAGCGAGAATCCTGCTGATTCTAACATTTGTGAAATTTGTGTGTGCATTTGAATGGCATCGTTAATGTCGTTCGATCCCGTTAACAAATCATCCACATAAAAATCATTTAAAGCAGCGTTTACAGCTTGTGGGTATGTGTCGCTGTTATCGATAGTAATCTGCCGTAGAGTTCTATTTGCCAAAAATGGAGCAGATGCTGTACCGTACGTGACTGTGTGGAGCTCGAAGGTGGATATCTCGTCTGTAGGACTCTCTCTGTATCGGATACGTAGCAGGTTTCTATCGTCAGGATGATGTAGAATTTGACGGTACATTTTCTCCACGTCGGCAGTCAGGGCGATGAAATGTGAACGGAACCGAAGAATGATGGAGAAAAGAGCGTCCTGAACGACTGGACCGACCAACAGCTTGTCATTCAATGAATAGCCGCTGGACGTCTTGCACGACGCGTCAAAAACGACCCGAACCTTCGTTGTAGTACTCGACTCCTTTACCACGGCATGATGAGGAAGGTAATAATGCTGAGTCGAACCGTCTACCGGACCGGTAAGTCTCTTCATGTGACCTAACTGTTCATATTCCCGCATGAACTTAACATATTCGTCTCTCATTGTAGGATTATTCACCAAACGACGTTCCATACAACGGAGTCTACGATCGGCTGTTGCTTTAGATTCCCCTAAAACGACATTTGGATTAGGATTAAAAGGGAAACTAACAACATACCTTCTCGCTGAATTGCGAACGGTTGTCGATGTGTAGTGTTTTTCGCAGGCATCCTCTTCGACCGATAGCACAGGATCCTCGGCTATGGTTTCGCTTTCCCAAAAGCGCTGCATAATTTCCTCCAGGGGGATGTCATCTGTTGCGGGATGGCACACCCGCGGGCCAGTTGATGAGTGCTGCGTGTTGCCGGATACCACCCAGCCGAAGTGCGTCTCCACCAGCCACGGCTTGCCTCTGCCAATAGAGCGCTTGCGACCGGTGTGAAGCTCCCAGAAAGTATCGCCTCCGATGACGATGTCGATATGCCCAGGCAAATTAAAGTTGGTGTCAGCTAATGCCACGTCCGGCATTTTCCACGATGAGATGTCCGTAGGTGAAGTGGGGATGTGAGCTGATGGCGTGTCCAACACCAGAAAAGCCATCTCCGTAGCAAAGGATTTAAACTTCGACTGCACCGTTGCGACGATCGAACCCTTCACTTGCTGTACTGCATTTCCAATCCCCGATACAGCGACGTTGACCTTGTTGCGGCTGGTCAACAATTTCTGAGCGAATTCATCGGAGATAAAGTTCGACATGGAACCGGAGTCGAGTAAGGCCCTTGCCTCGAAGAGATTGCCGTAATCGTCCTTGACCTGGACGTTTGCTGTTTCCAAGAAAACTTTGTAGTCGTCCGAATGTGCTGCCATTGTGACCGTTCAAGGTGGCGTGTGCTGCAGGAGAGTGTGATGGCGTTCACGACACGTACGACACAAATAGTCAGATTTGCACGCTCTGACTTGATGTGTGCTGCTTAGATAGTTCCAGCACAACCGCTTCGATGAGACGACGTCTCGGCAGTGCTGAACCTCCTTGCCGATAAAAACTGGACAGTTGCGTAATGGGTGAGCTTCTGCGCACTCTAACGGACACTTGGGCAGCTGAATCGAACCAGATGAAACAGCAGGAGTAGGGCACGATGCAGCTGCATTTGCGACAAACCTCCGTTGCACTGCATGACGATGAATGCCGGCCACCTTAGTTCCACTAGCGCTCTGCTCACTCACAAAATTGTTGGTCGATTTGAGGATCTGGATTCGATCCTGCACGAACGCAATTACATCTTTGTATGCATCCTTGGTGAAGTGCACGGAGTGTTTTTTACCAAGCCAATAGCGTTTCACGATCCAGTTTCATAAGCAGCATTTTCGATAGTGGTGTGTCCCATGAACCAACCGTGTTGGAACGGATGTTTTTTTTGGTGGTACGGCCTAACTGACAGCGGATTGTTGATGTTCGAATTATTCGAACATCTATGATTTTGAATATTGATAGGTACCATCAGAGTACACTAGATGGCGTATAGAGAGATCGAGGAGAATAGATCGAGGAAAAGAGAGGGAACTCGGATAGAAGAAACCAACCAGCTCACCAAAAAAGGGACAAATCGCGGCTAGGGTCAAAAAGGGTCAAACCAATTTAAGCGCGCTCAAAATACTTAACGATTCATTCGCAAAGGAGAAGCCAAGACGTTTTTAAAGTGTAGAAAAAATAAACAAGTCTCTCTACATAAAACTTGGTTTTCGAGTTTAAAATTCAGCCCTTTTCAAAAGCGATCGTCGCAACATTCTTTAAAAACTCACCCTGGTCACCCTGGTGGAAGCTGAATTGGCATCGAAGTTGGGACTCCACGGAGAGGTAGAACCGCTAGAGCTCTGCTGGACAGCCAACGTAACCCGGAAGGAAGCAGACTCTCGCCACGTCAGTTTCCAAATACCAGCGAGAGGAGAGGGGCGGCGCTACGACGTAGCGGCCGCCCACACCGTCAAAGAGCTAAGTTTACCGTCTAACAACATTAAATACGACGCACTGATAAGTTCTTTAAAACACTTACAGCACCTTCCGATGACGTCCCTGGCTAACGCGAGGCCAACCATCCTGATCGGACTGCGAGACATGCAGCTGATGCGACCGCTCGAAACACGCTTTGACCTACCCCATGAGCCCGTCGCAGTAAGGAGTGCCCTCGGCTGGGCCATCCACGGACCAACTGACGCGTGTGCTGGAAGGATGACCCTAGGAGTGCATCAAACACCCCGACAGCAGGAGGAGAGTTTTTGCGAAGACATTCGTGATGAAGAAACGAGCGACGACACACCAACTAAGGAGCCTCACCCGAACTCCCGCGGAACCCACTGCGATGAGGGAGCGCGTGAAGGCGAGCTGGAGGACGTTGCCGTAACACAACAATCGGTGAGCGAACCACATAAACAAGTAGCACTACAATTAGCAGTAGATAACTTTTCCCGCGTTAAACCTCGCGAAGAGGGAAATGATAGAGCGATTGTAGATAGGGAGCTCAACGAGCTACTGCGACAGCTATTTATGCTAGATGATGTAGGGACGTATGCCGGACCGATTCCAGAATCCACCGACGTGGCGAGAGCGAAAACCATCTTGCAAAACACGTCATTCAAGTCAAACGGTAGATTCACTACTGGACTACTATGGAAGAGCGATGAATTTCGGTTTCCAGATAGCAAGCCCATGGCCTTCAAACGACTGCTCGCCTTGGAAAGGAAACTGGATAAAGATCCCGAACTCAAAATAGAAGTCCATAATCAAATCAAAGACTACATAAAAAAGGGGTTTGCTCATGTTGCCACACCCCAAGATTTAAGATTAGCAAATCAAGACAGAGTGTGGTATCTTCCCTTAAACGTCGTGTTCCACCCCAAGAAACCCTCTAAAAAACGACTGATTTGGGATGTTATGTATGGTCCAACCGGCTGTTGGGAATTATTGCGCTACCTGGCCAACCGCCTTTTGACGTCTGTCAATTTAGGGCGCGCCTTCGGGTTAAGCTTCGCTTTTTACGCACTCCCGCTCTATCTTGAAAACAAACTTAACGTGAATAAAACTTGAACCGAATTATTAAACACAAAATACAACATTTTGGTGTCAGAAGTGGGATTCCTCGCAAAGTGAAACGGATTGAAAACACAATGGCTCAGCTTGATCACGAATCTATGACACAGCTTTCGACAATGATCGCCCAAGCGATAAAATCGGCAATAGGTACACCCAACGCGCAGGTGAATAGAGACGACGCTGCTCCCCAACCAAAAGTGCCAACATTCTCGCACCCGGCTTTTCATGCGTCGGATGAATCAACAGTCGAAGACTATTTTAACAGACTGGAGTGGGCGCTAAAACTGAGCAATATCCCCACCGATAAATACGCGGACTATGCGCGCGTGCACATGGGAACAGAATTAAACAATGCTCTTAAATTTCTCGTCACCCCAAAGCGGCCAGAGGAAATTCCCTACGAAGAGCTTCGAAAAACACTCGAGAACCACTTCGACCAGAAGAAGAACAAGTTTGTTGAGAGTGTCAAATTCCGTAACATTTTGCAACAAAGGGGCGAAATGATTTCACAATTTGTTCTACGACTCAAACAAGGGGCTGCCTACTGTGAGTAAGACGATTTTCTCGACAGAATGTTGATTGAACAAATGCTCCACGGCATGGAAGCACGCGACATTAGTGACGAAATCATCGCAAAAAACCCCAGCACGTTTAAAGAAGCTTTTGATATCGCATTAACGCTCGAAGCCACACGGAATACAGTTCGTGATATCTCCACGGCGACACCGTTGGCGTCAGCAGAAGCTACCAATAAGTTGGGTTATGAAAACCCTCAGACTAAAAAGCAACAACCATTCCGTCGAGCAGAACCTCCTACCAAAACGTTCGCTTCACATTCCAGATGGACACACGAACAAAGCAACAACACTGCAGCTACGCCCTGCAACGGTTGTGGTGGGCCGCATCCAAGAAGCCTTTGCCGCTTTCGCAACGCCCTATGCCATACATGTAACAAAAAAGGTCACATTTCGCAGGTTTGCCGAGCAGGAAACACACCACGCGAACGATCGAACATTGATCAGGTTGCGGATTTCAACATCGATCCCGTACAATCCATTAATACGATACGCAACTCAGCTCCCGCCGCCAAATTGATGATCGATATAAAAATTGATGGAAAACGCACCAGCATGGAACTCGACACGGGAGCACCGTGTGGGATTATGGGGGAGACCACGTTACGGTCACTAAAAACAAACTATTCTTTTCTTCCTACAGATAGGCAGTTTACCAGCTACACCGGTCACCGCATCCATTGTCTGGGCCGATTGCCCGTAAACGTGTCTGTTGGCACGGTAACCCGTCGGTTAAACCTGTACATAGTAGCGGGACAAATAGACGCCCTCTTCGGTCGTGAGTGGATCGCCCAATTCGTTGATCAGATAGACCTTGGCAAAATGATAGCTCCAAACACACATGTCAACGCTGTTACTAGCTCGAAGCTCACGATAGAACACGAAACCCAGTTGAATTCGTTGCTCGACAGTTTCCGTTCCGTGTTTAGCGACGTTTCAGGTAAATTGACCGGACCACCAGCATCAGTGCATCTCAAACCTGATGCAACGCCAATTTTTGCTAAAGCCCGAGATGTGCCATTGGCGTTACGCGATAAGTACGCAGCAGAAATCGAAAAAAAACTCAAATCAGGGTTTTACGAAAAGGTGGAATTTTCCGAGTGGGCTTCGTCGACCCACGTTGTGGCTAAGAAAAATGGTAATATCCGAATTACTGGCAACTATAAGCCCACAGTAAACCCAAGAATGATTATTGACGAACATCCTATACCCAGAGTGGAAACCATTTTCAACCGTATGAAGGGAGCCACACTTTTCTGCCACTTAGACATAACCGATGCGTACACGCACTTGACAATCGATGAAGAGTTTCGTAAAATCCTCACCCTGAATACCACCACGCATGGACTCATACGTCCGACACGAGCTGTGTATGGCGCGGCAAATATCCCTGCTATTTGGCAGCGCCGAATGGAAACAGTACTACACGGCTTAACCAACGTAGTGAGTTTCTATGATGACATTATTGTTTTCGCTGCCGATTTCGAAGCACTGCTAGTAGCCCTCGATTCCACATTAAGTCGATTGGAACAGAGTGGTCTAAAACTAAATCGATCAAAATGCGTGTTTGCGGTACGATCCCTTGAGTGTTTGGGACACTGCATCGACCAAGAAGGTTTGCTTAAGTCCTCAAAACATGTTGAAGCCATACGAGATGCACCAAGACCATCAACACCAGAAGAGTTGCAACTTTTTTTTAGGCAAAGCAACCTATTATTCGGCATTCATTCCGAATCTCTCTGCGAGAACGAAAGTGCTGCGTGACATGTTACAAACAAGCAATTTTGAATGGTCACCAGAAGCAGACGAATCATACCAAGACGTGAAAGAAACATTAATATCACCACAGGTCCTCATGCAATACGACCCAACCTTACCGCTAATTCTAGCTACAGATGCGAGCAAAACCGGCTTAGGTGCAGTTCTTTCCCACCGTCTGAGTAACGGAACAGAACGTCCAATCGCCTACGCTAGCTGCAGTTTGTCATCAACCGAGCAACGCTATCCGGTCATTGATAAAGAAGCTTTGGCAATCGTGTGGGCCATTAAGAAATTCTTTCACTACTTGTACGCACGCAAGTTCATACTGATCACAGACCACAAACCGCTGGCTCAAATTTTTCATCCGGAAAAATAATTACCAACCCTATGCATCAGTCGGATGGCGAATTATGCCGACTATTTGTCACACTTCAATTTTACAATTGAATACAGACCAACAAACCAAAATACCAATGCCGACTATTGTTCCCGTATCCCAAGTACATCTACGCTATCTGATGTGAATTGCCTTTCTCTTCATGAGGGAGGAAATGCCCAAGACGAGTTTGAGAGCTTTGTCTTGCACCAGATCCAACAGCTACCAGTACGAGCAGAACACATCGCGCACGAGACACGCAAAGATCCTAACCTCGGGAAAATCTTACAGGAGCTCGAAATGGGCCGAAGTCTTGCACACGCTGGATACAAAGCACCAGAAGCAAAGTATACATTGGTAGCTGGCTGCCTACTATTTGAACACCGGGTGGTTATCCCAACAATCCTCCGCCCAGCGATCCTGAACGACCTACATACTGGGCACATTGGTATCGTAAAAATGAAATCGATGGCACGTTCCTATGTCTACTGGCCAGGGATAGATATGGAAATCGAGCGAAACGCCAAATCGTGTGTACAATGCGCACAACAAGCAACAGCACCACCGAAGTTCAGTAGTCACCATTGGGAGTACCCATCCAACCCGTGGGAGAGAATACACATCGACTACGCTGGACCCGTATCAGGAGCGATGTTATTGCTGGTGGTTGACGTGTACAGCAAGTGGGTCGAAGTAAAAATAACGCACTCCACAACATCTGCCGCCACCATTGATCTGCTAGATGGACTGTTTGCTACGTATGGTGCGCCAGTAACAGTAGTGTCGGATAATGGAACCCAATTTACATCCGCCGAGTTTAAATCGTTCCTTCAAAGAAGTGGTGTAAAATTCCATAAACTATCCGCACCATACCACCCGGCGATGAATGGACAAGCTGAACGCTACGTCCAGACAGTGAAGCGTGCATTGAAAGCGATGGGAACATCAAGCCATAACCTACAGGCAAACCTCAATCTCTTCTTACAACAATATCGCAAAGCACCTCATAACGAAACAGGAGAATCACCAGCGAATCTGTTCCTGGGTCGAAACATCAGAACACGCTTAGATCTAGTTTGACCGCAAAACACACACGCTAGACTCACTGAAAAGCAACATATGGAATTCAAAGCAAATTATCGCTCTTTCTTGCCGGGACAACAAATCTATTGCTTATCTGGTAACTCGCAAATGGATAAGTGGATACCGGCAACGGTGCATGCTCGCTTAGGAGACCTACATTACGATGTTTTATATCAAGGAAAACATCTGAAGCGACATGTAGACCAGATCAGATCTTTCCTGAGCAACAATCAGTCCACCAAAGTAACGAACGAACCGGAGACAACCCGAGCAGGTAGAGAAAATCAACACAGGCACTACTACGGCAACACCCAACCGACACAACTTCGATCCAGCGTAGAAGATTCCCCAGACATGTCCTCCGATGGAACCGAGTCATCCAGTACAGAGTACGCAACACCGATTAGCAGCCCCGAACCAATTGCTAGAAACACTCCACCAGTACTACGTCGCAGCGACAGGGCACGCCGCCCACCTCTGAGGTACTCGCCGTAGTTCCTCTTTAAGAAGGGAGGAAATGTTATGTATGGTCCAACCTGCTGTTGGGAATTATTGCGCTACCTGGTCAACCGCCTTTTGACGTCTGTCAATTTCGGGCGCGCCTTCGGGTTAAGCTTCGCTTTTTACGCACTCCCGCTCTATCTTGAAAACAAACTTAACGTGAATAAAACTTGAACCGAATTATTAAACACAAAATACAACATGGGATGCCGCTGCAAAAGTAGAAGGAGTGTCATTAAATTCGCAACTACTAAAAGGCCCAGATCTGTTAGTCGTATTGCCAGAAGTACTAAGCATATTTAGGCAACGACGAATTGCCTTTGGTGGAGACATCGAGAAAATGTTCCACCAAATTCGGATACGGAAAGAAGACACGCATAGTCAAAGGTTCTTATTCCGATTAGAAAGAGACCAAGAACCAGACGTCTATCTCATGGACGTAGCTACATTTGGGGCAACGTGTTCTCCATGCTCGGCCCAATATATCATGCACCATAATGCCGATGAATACGAAGGAATACCCGATTGCGGCAGCTGCCATAAAACGTTCCACTTACATGGACAACTACTTCGACAGCTGCGACACAAAAGAAGAAGCAATCGAGCGCGCCGAACAAGTGAAGTACATTCACGCACAAGCAGGACTGAATATGCGAAACTGGGTAAGCAACGATCCCACTCTTGTAGAACGCTTACAAGAAAATAAAAAGAGCCAAACTCTAATAATCTTCAAACCCACTGATAACGATAGCGAAACAAGAGTACTTGGAATGGTTTGAGATCCAATCAGTGATGTTTTCCAATTTCCCTCGTCCTGGCACAAGGAACTAATTCCATATGAGGTTGAAGGAAAAAGACCCACGAAACGAATTGCATTGAGAGCGATAATGAGCATTTTCGACCCTCTTGGAGTACTAGCCCCCACCCTAATTCACGGACGCTTACTGATGCAAGATTTGTGGCGAACCCGTATCGATTGGGACGAGCAAGTGGGCGACAAAGAGCTAATCAAATGGAGAAACTGGGTAGCCATACTTCCCAGTATTTATAAAATTAAAATACCACGTTGGTACTTCAAAGGTGCATGCTCGACTACACAAGAAGCGGTGCAATTGCATGTATTTACGGATGCTAGCGAACAGGCTTACGGATGCGTAGCATATCTTAGATTGGCAGAAGGCAAGTCTATTCGTTGTGCATTGGTGATGTCTCGAAGCAAAGTTGCACCCCTTAAACATTTGTCCGTACCCAGGCTTGAACTGCAAGCAGCACTTCTAGGATCAAGATTAATGAAAACTATCGGTGAAAATCACGACTTGAATATAACTGAAAAATACATACACACTGATTCAGAAGTCGTTGCCTGGATTCGATCACCCCCTAGGGAATATAAACAATACATAGCACACCGAGTCGGAGAGATTCGCACCTTAACAGACACAGCTGACTGGAGATACGTCCCCTCTAAAGAGAATCCAGCAGACTGTCTGACCAAATGGAATAAGGACACGGAAATAGAAGCAGGAGGTCGATGGCTCAACGGTCCTTCATTACTCTACCATCCCAAAGAGTGTTGGCCAGAACAAAAACCAATTCGCACAACAATAATCGAGAGAAGAGTCCCTCTATTGGCTCATTCCATTACGCCTTCGGATCTACCGCTCATAGATATCAGCCGAATCTCGAAATGGAATATACTATTACGCACTGTAGCCAAGGTCTACAGGTTTATAAGAAACTGCAAACTAAAACGGATTGGTAAACCCATAAAGACGCTCGAAGCTACCAAGAAACAAGCTCAAATCATTAAATGCAAAATGCAACATGAGTTAAAACCACTACAATCCGAAGAACTTCAACGCGCTGAAAAGCTTCTGATAAAGCTAGCACAAAGCGATTGTTTTGGAAAAGAGCTCGAAGACCTCCAGAAAGCAGCAGGGGACGAAAACAAACAAGTGGTCGGAAAATCAAGCCCTCTGTACAGCATTGACCCGTTTATAGATGAATGCGGGATTTTACGAGTAGATGGGCGAACCGCGAACGCGAGCAATATTCCTTACGACGCTAGATTTTCAATCATCTTACCCTCATCACACCTCACGACAGAACTGCTCCTGCAACACTACCACGTGCAATATGGGCATGCAAATCGGGAAACCGTGGTAAATGAAGTTCGACAGCGGTACTACATTCCATCCTTAAGAGCAGCGGTTGATAGAGTGAGGAAAACATGCCAATACTGCAAAATAAAAAAGTGTAAGTCACAAAATCCTCGAATGGCTCCGCTACCGGAGCAACGACTTACCCCCTTCTTGCACCCATTCACAAACGTAGGAGTTGACTATTTGGGGCCAATAGACATCGTAAATGCGCGATGGCACGAGAAACGATATGTGGCCGTTTTCACTTGCCTCGCGACACGTGCAGTCCATCTCGAGGTCGCTTACAGCCTCTCTACCGAGTCCTGCATAAAGGCCATCAAAAGATTTGTCTGTCGCAGAGGACCACCGGCGGAGATTTACTCCGACAATGGGACCAATTTTCAAGGCGCCAGCAACGAACTGAAAAGGCAAATGAAAGAACTGAACCATACCTGTGCCAGCAAACAAACACCCACACGAAGTGGATCTTCAACCCCCCTTCCGCGCCACACATAGGTGGAGTTTGGGAACGACTGGTCCGCAGCGTTAAAGTAGGTCTAAACGGGTTGAGTGATGGCAGAAAGTTGAATGACGAAGTACTCATTACCGTGTTGACAGACGTGGAATATTTGATCAATTCTCGGCCACTGACTTATATGCCACAAACTTCATCGGACAGGGAAGCGCTAACCCCTAACCATTTCCTTCTAGGCAGCTCGGCAGGAAGGAAACAAACACTTCGCACCACACAAGAACTAGCGAACGCGCTAAGAAGTAGCTACCAACGAGCGATTGTCCTAGCAGAGGCCATGTGGGATCGATGGCTGAAGGAATATGTACCGACACTAAACCGCCGCAGTAAATGGTTAGAGCCATTTAGACAACTAAGACCAAGAGACCTGGTTTTCATCACAGAGGGTGCAAGGAAGGAATGGCCGAGAGCAATCGTGCAAGAGACATACCCGGGCACGGATGGCACAGTAAGACGAGCACTAGTACGTACAACTACAGGGAAGGAATTGAAACGTCCAACAGTGAAACTGGCGTTGATCGATGTTGAAGTGAAAGATGGGGAAAACATAGATGAGCGTAATAATCCGAAAATACCACTGCAAACTAGTAGAATATGAGTGAACAGCAACAACGTGCAGGCAGATGTGTGCGGTGGGGAATGTTGGAACGGATGTTATTGTTGGTACGGCCTAACTGACAGCGGATTAATGATGTTCGAATTATTCGAACATCTATGATTTCGAATATTGATAGGTACCATCAGAGTACACTAGATGGCGTATAGACAGATCGAGGAGAATCTTCTTCTTCTTCTCTGGCTCAACAACCGATGTCGGTCAAGGCCTGCCTGTACCCACTTGTGGGCTTGGCTTTCAGTGACTAATTGATTCCCCCCCCATAGCAGGATAGTCAATCCTACGTATGGCGGCACGGTCTGTTTGGGGATTGAACCCATGACGGGCATGTTGTTAAGTCGTACGAGTTGACGACTGTACTACGAGACCGGCCAAATAGAATAGACCGAGGAGAATAGATCGAGGAAAAGAGAGGGAACTCGGATAGAAGAAACCAACCAGCTCACCAAAAAAGGGACAAATCGCGGCTAGGGTCAAAAAGGGTCAAACCAATTTAAGCGCGCTCAAAATACTTAACGATTCATTCGCGAAGGAGAAGCCAAGAAGTTAACACGTCATCACAGCACCGAAACCAAAACACCAGCACCGAAACAATGCAACACCATTCATAGCGAAGTATGCTATGATCAACAAAGTAATCATCGGAACCAGAACCAGCATCAACATCGTATCAACATCTGGCCAAATCAAACCTGTAATAAATAACCGTAGCATAAACATAATAACCATAACATAAACAATGAAAAGTAGGGAACCGAACAATATATAACATGAAATCAGGAAATATTAGCCAGTTCTAACCAACATCTTGAACTAAGAATATGTGCGCGACGAATTGAAAAAATAAAATTATTTTTTTATACAATTCTAACGCATGTGTTCTTAACTGGCGCCCGAATAGGGACCCGATATTGTGAAGTTTTTATAAAATTGTTTTGTGAAGTGACTACGTAAGAGTAATGTTGCAACAGAACAGTTTGTTAAAAACGAGTGTTACCTATCGCCCCGCAAAAAAGTGACATTTTTCAGTGGCAGCAGTTCGTGTGATACCGTAGTATCAACAAGTGGTTAAAAGCTCATCTTGTTGAAAAAAGGAGCAATTATCTACGAATCGAGAAGTACCGCAACATTATCGGGTCAACGCCACGACTGAATGACTTCCACCGTAAGAGGACAGGAGCAGCAGTCGTCATAAGAATTTCAGAAACATCGCCGTAAGAGGATAGATACTGATTTTCTTCGCAGAGAATTCCAAACCATCACCGTAAGAGGCACGAGGCGGAATTTTCATAATCATTTTGAGGTATCCCCTAAAATGAAACTTATGTAAGTAAAAGTGAAATAAGCGTGAGTATATAAAATCAAAAGCAAAGTGAATCGAAAATATAAAGTGAAAGTAATAAGAGTTTCCAAATTGATTTTCAAAAATTTTCAAAAAAAAAACATAAAATTAATAAATAATTAAAATCAATTTATAATAATCCTGGACGAATTAATAGAATCACTAAATAATTTTTCATTCAAAATGTCTCAACAAGAAGTAGTGGATAGAATTCTAAGCAGACTAGCTGCTTTAGAAGCACAACAACAATCGATTCCTGGAGTAATAGATTACTCGGACCCCCCATTACATTTTACGAAAACTGACGGAACAGCCGTAAGCCCTGAATCATTCGATAAAATACCTGATCTTGTAAAAGATTTGCCTGTTTTCTCTGGTGAACCAAGTGAGTTAAATAGCTGGATTGATGATGTTGATGGTATAGTAAAACTATACCAAACCAACAGTACCAATACCGTGGAACAACAAAACAGATTCCACATGGTTTGTAAATTCATTCGAAGAAAAATTAGAGGTGAGGCTAACGATTCCTTAGTGGCCTCAAATGTTGGAATAAATTGGAATTTAATCAAGAAAACCTTAATAACATATTACGGAGAGAAACGTGATCTTGAAACACTTGACTTCCAGATAATGAGCGTACAACAAAAGGGTCGGTCGTTAGGAGTGTATTATGACGAAGTCAACAGACTATTGTCATTAATAGCAAACCAAATTCATACTGATGATTGATTCTCTCATCCAGAAGCATCTAAAGCTCTCATTGAAACTTACAATAGGAAAGCCATTGATTCCTTCATTAGAGGACTTGATGGAGATGTGTACAATTTCATAAGAAATTATGAACCCACATCATTGGCCGCTGCTTACAGTTATTGTATTTCATTCCAAAACATCGAGTGTCGGAAAATGCTTACCACACCAAAATCATACATACCACCTTCCGCACCCAGGAATCTTATCCCAATAGTACCAAGAATACCAACAAAACCAAATATGTACAGACCACCAACCACTCCAAACCACCCCAATTCACCAATTTACTACAGACCTCCTACCTATCTAACTCCGCAAAATAGACCAAATCAAAACTTTTACAACCCACATTTACGCATTAGACCACCTGTAATTCCACAGAGAAATCCGTTTAAACCACCAGTCGCACAAAACCCGCCACAACCAGAACCTATGGAAGTTGATAGTTCCATCCGTTCTAAACAGGTAAATTACGGTAATCGTCCTAATTTTTCAGGAACATATAAACCACCATTAAAAAGAACAAGAGCATTTAATATAGAAACAAACACAGGAAACGAGCAAGTAGAATACGAAGAGGAAATGGCAAAAACATTAGAAGAATGTGACGATGATGTGCTCTCCGCCCATGATCGATACTTGGCATGCATTAACAGACAAGATGGATCAGAAACATCCGAAAATGGAGAAGAAGCCGAATTGAATTTTTTAGAATGAGTTCCACATTACCATATTTCCTTTACTATGGTAATGCAAAAGAGCCATTACGAATCTCAGTAGACACAGGATCTAACAAAAACTATATACATCCAAAATATGCAAAAATTTCTCACGACTTAGAAAAACCATTTTTTATCTCAACTGTAGCAGGAGACGTCAAAATAACCAAATATTCACAAGCTAGATTACTTAAACCATACTCGGACAAGATGATAAAATTTTTTCATCTTGAACAACTGAAATCGTTTGATGCTATTTTGGGTTGGGATTCTTTAAATGAAAATGGTTCATGGATAAATACAGTACAAGACACATTAATAGTAAATGGAAAATATACTATTCCATTATTGCTATACAAGCTTCAAGAAGTTAATCAAATAAATATTCGCGATGAACATTTACAAACTCAAGGAAAAAATGATTTAAGAAATATGCTCCACGATTTTCAAGATATATTTCAGCCTCCCGATAAAAAACTACCTTTTACAACAAAGGTTAAAGCTGAAATAAGAACTACCGATCAATCACCAGTTTACAGTAAAACATACCCATATCCACAAGCACTAAAATCGGAAGTGCATTCCCAGATAAACAAACTTTTAAACGATGGAATTATACGACCATCTCGATCTCCATACAATTCACCTGTATGGATTGTCCCTAAAAAACTTGATGCTTCTAACGAAAAAAAATATAGACTTGTCATAGATTACAGGAAATTAAACTCAAAAACCATAAGTGATAGATACCCTATTCCAGATACTGCATCCGTTTTGGCCAATTTAGGTTCAAATAAATATTTTACTACATTAGACTTAGCTTCAGGATTTCATCAAATTCCTATGCATGAAAGAGACATAGAAAAAACTGCGTTTTCAATTAACAATGGCAAATACGAATTTGTACGTATGCCTTTTGGTTTAAAAAATGCACCATCGATTTTTCAAAGAGTAATGGATGACACATTACGTGAACATATTGGAAAAAATTGCTATGTTTACATAGATGACATAGTAGTCTTTGGAAAAACTGTTGAAGAACATTTAAATAATTTAAAAACTGTGTTAGAAACACTTAGGGAAGCTAATTTTAAAATACAACCAGATAAATCAGAATTTCTTAAATCAGAAGTTGAATTTCTTGGCTTCATTATTTCTGCAGAAGGTCTTAAACCAAACATGAAAAAAGTAGAATGCATCCGAAAATACCCCGAACCGAAGATATTAAAAGATTTAAGAGCATTTCTAGGACTCTCCGGATATTATAGACGTTTCGTAAAGAATTACGCAGAACTTGCGAAACCCCTTACGAAACTTTTAAGAGGAGAGGATGGCCATCGCCAAATTTCCAACAACCAGTCAAAAAATTTCACCATAACTTTAGATGAATCAGCAAAAAAATCATTCCAATACCTTAAAGAAGTGCTAAGTTCAAATGGAGTTTTAGCTTTTCCGGATTTTGAAAAACCCTTCATTCTTACTACAGATGCATCAAATATAGCATTGGGAGCAGTACTT
This sequence comes from Anopheles arabiensis, assembly GCF_016920715.1. Lineage (NCBI taxonomy): Eukaryota > Metazoa > Arthropoda > Insecta > Diptera > Culicidae > Anopheles > Anopheles arabiensis. Next base: position 23,703,453 of record NC_053519.1, on the reverse strand, counting down.
TCGCAACAAACCTCAGATGGAGAGAGACCAATTACATTTATTTCCAGAACTCTTTCCAGAACGGAAGAAAATTACGCGACTAACGAAAAAGAAATGCTAGCAGTAGTATGGGCATTTTTACCGATCACCTCCCACTAACATTTACACTTTCCCCAAAAAATAATAATGCAAAACTTAAAAGATGGAAATCATTTTTAGAAGAACATGATTATGAATTATGTTATAAACCAGGTAAAGCAAACATTGTTGCAGATGCTTTATCACGTGTTCAAATCAACTCCTTAACACCCACTCAGCACTCAGCAGAAGATGATGATAACGATTATATTCTTTCAACAGAGGCACCCATTAATGTTTTCCGAAATCAACTGATATTCCGATTAACCCCTAACTCCTCCTATGAACTAACAATACCATTTCAAGGGTATAAAAGACACACCTTCTGTGAATCTGAATTTTCAAGTGACTTCATTAAACAAACTTTTAAAAAATTCCTCAATCCTAAAGTACGTAATGGTATATATTGCGATCAATCCATCATGGGAAACATTCAAGAAATTTTCAAATCAATGTATAATTCAAAAGTAATAAAAATCCGTTATTCTCAATTGAAAGTAGAAGATTTGCAAACAGAGGAACAACAATTAGAAAAAATTAAATAAATACATAACTTTGCACATAGAAATGTTAAAGAAAATTCTATACAATTCATAAAGAAATATTATTTCCCTGGAATGCGTAAATCCATTCAAAACTTCATTCAAAATTGTGAAATTTGCAAACTAGAAAAATATGATAGAAAACCACAGAAGTTCATTCCAATTAAAACCCCAATACCTACCTATCCAGGAGAAATAGTTCACATAGATATTTTTGCCTATAATGCAAATAATCTTTTTATAACATCCTTGGACAAATTTTCTAAATATTTAAAAATCAGACCTATAAAATCAAAATCAATAGCCGATATTAAAGATGTCTTGTTACAGCTTTTATATGACTGGAATCTTCCAGCAGAAATAGTAATTGATAATGAGTCTTCTTTTGTATCAAATGTTGTAGAACAATCAATATTGAATTTAGGCGTGAAAATATTTAAAACTCCGGTTAATAGGTCAGAAACAAATGGTCAAGTAGAAAGATGTCATTCAACTATACGAGAAATAGCCAAATGCATTAAATCTCTTAATCCAGATATGAGTATCACTTACCTTGTACAACAAGCCACTTACAAATACAACAACTCTATACATAGTTTCATTAAAGATACACCGAGAAATATTTATATTGGAGAATTTTCAAATGACCATTCACTTGCAGAAAGATCAAAAATACGTGAAGAAAAAGATAGGAAAATCGCTCAACTTTTCAAAGAAAAAGAAGAGAAAATATTCGATCAGGAATATCAGACTTATGAACCAGGAAGCATTGCATATGAAAAAAATAAAACAAATAACAAAAGAGAGAGTTGATACTATCCCATAAAAATTAAAGAAAATCATTCAACTTATATAATCGATTCTAATAACAGAAAGGTACACAAAGTTAACCTTAGGAAAACCAACTAACAAAAAATTTACTAACATTTAACATTTTTTCTCTTTTCAGACTCGCCATTTGGTCATTTACAATTATTTATGCTAACATAGGAATACATGATATAACTAACAACCCCTTAGCAGTAATTCCATTAGGTCAAGCACGAGTCAAGACAGGAAACATAAGAATCATACACCCAATCAAGATAGATCATTTAGAACAAGTTCTCATAAACAATGATGCAGAATTAAAACACCATGTGAACGACAATCCTCTTTACAATATTATAAAATTAAAGGTTAATAAATTGCATGAAACATTTAACAAGATTAGGCCACACACGAACAGAGAACGACGATGGGATACTATTGGCACCATATGGAAGTGGATCGCAGGAACACCTGATGCTGAAGATTTACGTGTTATAAACTCCACTATTAACTCTTTGATTGAGCAAAATAATCAACAAGTACTGATTAACGACGAAATTGATAAACGCTTGTATGATATAACTAGAATTGCAAACAGCGTACTCCAACTGGAAGAAGAAAGATTTCATCAAAGATCGAATGAAATCATCCAACTAATTATCATCTCAAATCTCGATACTCTGCAAAACTATTTAGAAACACTGGAAGATGCTATTTTACTAGCAAAACATGGAATACCCAGCAGCAAACTATTATCTCTTGACGACCTGAACCAAATGGTTATGTTTTTAGCTGAGCACAACATACATGTATCATCTACCGAAGAAATGTTGATAAGATCCACAGCTCAGGTAACAATGAACAAAACACATATCATATATATGTTGAAATATCCATTTGAATCCAAACATACTTTTGAATACAATTATATTGATTCAATTATAAAAAATGACAAAAGAATTCTCTTGCATCACAACTATATACTGAAGAACAACACTCATGTATTTGAATCGTCACAGCCCTGCGAACAAATAGATAATGGCAATTATCTTTGTGACAGCATACTCCTAGAACCATCAAGTAAGTGTATTCAAAAACTAGTACATGGATATCATTCCGATTGTACTTATGAAAAAGTATATTCCGATGGAATAATTAAACGGATTCATGATGCCGTTATACTTATTAACAATGCCACAGTCAGAATTTCATCGAGTTGCAACAATGACACACAATTTCTCACAGGCTCATATATAATACATTTTGAAAAATGCAACATCTACATCAACGGAGAAGAATTTCCAAACCTGGAAATAACAATACCAAACAAAGCATTTCAACCAACACTGGGGTTAATAGCAACCGAAACCGACGTCATCGACATACCACCATCAAAATATCTAAACAATCTAACCATTGAGCATAGAGAAATATTGAAAAAAATCAAACTAGAGAACAAATCTTTGTCATGGAAAGTTAATTTGTTTGGATCAATAAGTGGTTCAATTGTATTCATTGTGTTTATCGTAATAGCCGTATTGATAAATATTTACAGATATCAAAGCCTGAGGTTCATATTACCATCTGCATCAAGAGAAACAACATAAAGTAAACGAGAGCATCTAGAAACTTCGAGGACAAAGTCATTTAAGAGGAGAGGAGTTAACACGACATCACAGCACCGAAACCAAAACACCAGCACCGAAACAATGCAACACCATTCAAGGCGAAGTATGCTATGATCAACAAAGTAATCATCGGAACCAGAACCAGCATCAACATCGTATCAACATCTGGCCAAATCAAACCTCTAATAAATAACCGTAGCATAAACATAATAACCATAACATAAACAATGAAAAGTAGGGAACCGAACAATATATACCATGAAATCAGGAAATATTAGCCAGTTCTAACCAACATCTTGAACTAAGAATATGTGCGCGACGAATTGAAAAAATAAAATTATTTTTTTATACAATTCTAACGCATGTGTTCTTAACTAAGACGTTTTTAAAGTGTAGAAAAAATAAACAAGTCTCGCTATATAAAACTTGGTTTTCGAGTTTAAAATTCAGCCCTTTGCAAAAGCGATCGTCGCAACAAATCGGTTCCTTGAGCTTCACCAATCCGTTGACGAAACGGGTGAATTCATCCACCAAGTGGGTTAATTTTTTCACGCACACCGTTTGCACTCCGGGAAGATAATGTAATTTACGATAATACTCACGTATAAGCAGACGAGAATCATCGTACCGTTTTAAAAGTGCTGCCCACGTCACAGAATAATTGTCTTCTTTAGAGGTGTGTGTTCGAAGGGTAATGCTGCATCCCCTTTGAGCGAAGAAAGCAAGTATTGCAGTTTGGCGATAGACGGCAACTCGGCAGATGCGTCGATCATGGCTATGAACCGATCACGGAATGAAAGCCATTTTGTATGGTCTCCATCGAACGTATGCAGCTCAATTTTTGGCAGGCGTAGGTTTGGCGCGTGAGGTCGACCAAACGCAAGCGTAGAAGATGCCAAACCTGTCGTCTCGTTAAGGGAACATTCTTCCTTCGGTTGATGCTTTCCAAGAAAAAATTTCAGCTTGCGGCAGCGTTCCTCGATGTCGATCCTTTCCATGATGCCAGCTTCGATCATTGTGTCACTGTCGTCGAGCTCTTCCAGTTTGGAAACCACGGCAAAGAACCCTTCCTTATGTTTCTCCAAATGCTCTAACGCCTCTGGAATCTGCTTGGCATCATCGGTCGAGTATTCTGCCTGGAACCGTTCCAGCGACTTTATGGTTTCCACGGTGATCCTCCTCTTCAGCTGCACTGCCTTGATTTTCTTTTCCTTTTTTTCCATTTAACTACGATATCACACACAAACACGATGGCGCGAAATTCGAATGATGGCGCGAAAACGACTGTTGCCCTTGATGCGGAGTGAAATGCGATGGCGGGAAAATGTCACGTAATGACATGCACTCTTGAAGCCGTAAAAACCGTTGTTGGAAACTGTTATAAGGTTCCAACAAACTGTCAGCTAAGGCGATTTTTTGTGTGTGCGCAAGCAGTTAAAAAGGCAGAAAAACCGCGGAAACGATCAATTGCGATAAAAACACCCAAGAGCGAAGATAACAGAGAATAAAGAAAAAAAACTAATTTTTTGGTGCATCCTCAGTGCTTACCTAACAAATTAACTTTGTTATCTTTTTTTTGGTTAGAGCGCCAGTTTCTAACAACCGTTGTTCACTCTTGATGCGGAATGAACTGAATTTACACTCACTAACTCATGGATCCGGTTCGAAGGATCAAACATGTGAAATATATTCACTAAAGTGCTGGATTGTGATATTAGCTTGTATAAATTTGATGAGAATGAAAATGAGAAGAGTGCTCCTTAATCGCCGGTCTGTTTGCAACTGTGTATTCGTTTGTCCCATAGTTAATTACATAATTCATTACAAAGTTCATTCGTTTAGTTCGAGCAGTTCATTTCATGCAGTCCTAATTAGTCAAGTAATTCTATCTATATCCTCTGGTTTAGTTCCTTCTAATTCGTCTGTGTTTTCCTATTTCAATTCATATTTGAATTCATATTTTAATATTAACCCAAAATCAAACAGACTTGTAGTGAAATCAAAATGTTTTTGATATCGCGGTTGGCTTCTTCGGCTTCAGCCGTCCACTCAAAACGATTCGCTGATAATATCTCACGTAATACCTTTGCTCTTGTTGCCAAATCTGGTATGAACGCTGAATAGTATGTGGCTTAACCCAAAAATAGCTGTAATTGTTCGGGAGAAGACGGTCTTGATGCGTCTCGGATCGCTTCAATGTGTTTGTCGACTTGTGAAGACCTTCGCTATCGATTCGGTGACCTAAGCACTCGAGTGGTGTGGCAAAGACACATTTAGATCGGTTAAGTTTCTGACCACTTTCCTTGATTCTGCCTAGGGTACTTGTTAAGGCTTGTAAAAGCTCTTCAAAATCTTTCGCGAAAACGATAATGTCGTCATAGAAGCTAACGACATTTGTAAGGCCTAAGAGAACTTCTTCCATTCGACGTTGCCAGATTGCGGGTATGTTGGCGGCACCGTATACTGCTCTGGTTGGTCGTATGAGCCCATGAGTTGTGGTGTTAAGAGTTAGGACATGACGAAACTGTTCGTCTATGGGAAGATGCATATATGCGTCGGTAACATCCAAATGGCAAAATAGAGTAGCACCTTTCATTCGGTTAAAAATACTCTCAACTCGAGGAATAGGATGTTCGTCTATTATCATTAAAGGGTTTACAGTAGGTTTGTAATTACCTGTTATCCTCAGCTTACCGTTTTTCTTAACGACCACGTGTATAGGAGATGCCCACTCCGAATATTCGACCTTTTCGTAAAAACCGGAATTTATTTTACTGTCGATTTCTCTGGCATACCTTTCTCGCAGCGCGAGGGGAACGTCGCGTGCTCTAGCAAACACTGGTGTTGCATTTTCTTTCAAGTGTACTTTTGCCGGGGGACCTGTCAGTTTACCCGGAGACTCACTGAAAACATCAGCATAGCTGTCTAATAATCTTGTTAGCTGCGTTTTGCAATTTGGAGATAATGTGCTATTTGACACTGTATGTGTTGAAGTCCACCGAGACTGCAGCCTCTTCGCACACTCCATGCTTTCCGCGAACTGACAGCATTCGATGTTTAGCGAATATAGTCGTCTCTCTCATTCTCTCATGATCCATTACGTGCATAATCCATTACGATCGGGGATCCTGCGATGTAACGAACACTCGGGATCTTATCTGCACCAGCAATAGACGTGGCTCGCGCGCGCGGCACCGTATTACCTTACTTTTATCTTTTGATCGTTTTATATATATGTTTTGTTAGAATAAAGTTTAAGTCAACAACAACATAAAAGTGGCGACGAGTTTAAGTGGAAATGGTCAACGACAAGTAGGGAAACGCAGAATGTCCAGCCCAGAAGAGACACCGATCATCGAGGAGCAACGTCGTCTCTCACAAAATGGGGTCCTGAACACAGGGTTCATTCACACCCAGCCACCGCAGTACACGCCATCGAATTCATCGCCGCTGCAGCAAACGCTGCAGCTTTTACAACAGCAATTGGCCCAACAGCAGCAGCAAATGGCACAGCAACAGCAACTGTTATCACAGCTCGTGCAACAACAACAGCAGCAGCAGCAGCCACCGACCCCATCTGCAATTTGTGCCAAAACCGAGCAACCCAGAGTCAGTGGCGGATCTAGCCTTTTGGGGGCCCTAGGCGGAACTAATGCCGGGGGCCCCCATCTCTTATTTGGTTCACGAAGTGGGGAGGGGTTTTTTAATATGAATATACAAATATGTATGTATATATATATATATATATATATATATATATATATATATATATATATATATATATATATATATATATATATATATATATATATATATATATATATATATATATGTGTATCATAAAGTTGACAAATTTTATCCTAAGTTCATAATTCATAAGTAATATACAAAGAATAAGTACACACAAATATTACGATATGCCAAGAACAATTTTGTTTTACGCTGTCGAATGCTTTCCGAGGAAGCATTAAACAGCAAACACAGCAGATCACAATAACCAATCGGTTATAGTAAACCTTAAACTTAAATTTATATTGATAACGACCAGTGTTGCGAACGGTGACGTTCATCGACATAAAATTGTAAACATTCATTCGATTTGAAGCTTCCCATTCCCATCTCTCTCTGTCATTTGACATTCCCGTCAAAAAATGTCATTTGACATGAAGACATTTTCAAGATACATTCATTAGACATTCGCCAACCTGTATGAATCGTGAACTGTGTCGTATTGCAAACGGCCGTATTCAACGTATTCAAATGACATTCAGACTACATTGTTTACATTTCATGTCATCGGATCAGCCCTGACGGTAGCGACACGAATGAATTTCGTTTAATGACAGTCGTGTCGTGGAAGCATTGAATGTCATCAGCCAAAAATTATTTTGACCGGCTGTTTACGATGACTGTCATGAAAAATGTCAACAGTTAACAACACTGATAACGACTATCTACAACGACAACGACGCTATCTACAACGACTTTAAGAGAAACACTTCTGGTGCAAACAGGTATATCATACACAGGGTTTCCTAAGGTTTTTGATTGCTTCCCAATTTTATTTTTGTAAGTGTTCCCAAGATCTTTTAGGCATTTCCCAATTTTTTGAATTCTAATGCAGGTAAATTACTAGAAACCAATAAACAGTGGAAACAAATAAAAAAAATCCATGGGATACGACGAACAAATCGTTTGATGAGCCCAAGAAGATGCGGGAACCGACAAATCAATCGTGGGCAGCCATGTATCAAGGAGAATTTTGCTCCTTTTTCCAGTTCATAAATCTTTCTTGCCAAAGTCATATTTGAATGCAGACGAAAATAATGATGTTTTTCCGTCTACATCCAAGCAATGTTCAACATTAGAAAACAATCAAAATCTTTTCGAAACCAATGAAACACAGAATAGTCCATTGGAAACACATGATAGTCCGTCCACAAATATGTCCTATATTAATGATATTGCATTGTGGAAACGTCCCTTTTCGGATGATTTCATCAATAAGATTGTTAAAACGAAACCTTCAAACTATGGCGACATTGCAAGTTCAAAAACACTTTATACATCTAACGATCAACCCTATTATCGCAGTCTCACCAAAGATCACTTCTACAGGAAAAAAAAAAACGGTGGTATCGAAGAGAGAACTTGGCTTGTGTTCTAAGAAACTTCAAAATGTGTTTATTGCTATCCGTGTTTACTTTTCTCCAATTTTTCATCTAAATTTGTCACTGGGTTAAATAACTGGAAATCTATTACCAGCCTTTTGACGACACATGAAACATCCAAAGAGCACATAGGTTCAATGTGCATTCTTTATAAAAGATCCCATATATTAAATAGAATCGATACCGACTTAGAATTAGACATAAGAAAAGAGGAAGAGTATTGGAGAAAAGTACTCACACGTGTAGTTAGTACAATAAAATTGTTAAGTAGATTAGGAATAGCATTTAGAGGACACGACGAAAGTGAACAAAGTGAGCGGAAGGGAAATTATTTATCTTGTCTAGAGTATTTGAGTGAATATGACAGTTTTTAAAAGAACATTTTGAGAAACATGGTAACCAAGGGCGTGGAAAAGTCAACTATTTATCGCATCATATTTGCGACGAGTTTCTAGACATAATGAGTGAAAGCATAAAAAATAAAATAATCGAAGAAGTAAAGTTAGCCAAGTATTATAGTATAATAGTAGATTCCACACCAGACATTGCTCACATAGATCAACTAACTTTCATCATACGTTTTGTTGCATCTTGTGGTAAAGTCAAGGAACGTTTTTTAGGTTTTATTCCGATTGACAAACATAATGCGTCTTATCTAGAACAAGAATTATTGGGTAAGTTAGATAACTTAGGGTTGAATATTTCAAACTGTAGAGGACAGTCATTCGATAACGCATCGAACATGGCCGGTAAATATTCCGGACTACAAGCTCGCATTAAACAACATAGTGCAAGTGCTGTATTTATTCCTTGTGCTAATCATTCTTTGAATTTAGTCGCTAATTTTGCAGCCGAAAATTGTACAGCAGCTGTACACTATTTTAACTTTTTGCAAAACCTGTATACATTTTTCTCCTCTTCAACCCATCGATGGAAAGTTTTAACCGACAATTTAAAAAAACACCTGCATCAGCCACCCGTATTGTTAAAAAGATGTTCAATAACCAGATGGTCAGCAAGGGCAGATGCTGTTCACGCGTTGAAAGAGGGTTTCAAAAACATTAAAGATGCTTTGTCAGATATCTATTCTGATAAAGATGAAAAATATGCGACATTAGACGAAGCAAATGCACTTCTAAAACAAATGGCAAAACATGAAACAGTGCTAATGACCGTTATTTGGAACACACTTCTACAAAGAATCAATGCTGTGAGTAAATCACTGCAGACGGTAGAATGTGAACTATTGAAAGGGGTTACATTACTGAAGTCACTTGTTAAATTTGTAGATCATTTTCGTGTTAATTTTACAAAAGTTGAAGACATTGCCAAAGAGGTATCTGATATATCTTCATTTTTACCACAGATAGGCGCTCCCGTAAACGAAAATTGTTTTTTGATGAATCTCAAGAAAATAGTTATGAATTTTCAATTAGGGAAGACTTTATAGTAAATTCTTTCTATGTGATATGTGATAATGTTAAAGCACATATATCACAAAGGGCTGAAAAGTACGAGGCAGTTCTGGAACCATTCAATGTTTTTTTATGATTGGGATTTGTCAGAGGAAACCAGAAAAAAATCTCTAAACAAACTGTCTGAAGCATATAAAAATGATATCGATAGTAGTAATTTGCACGACGAGTTCGACCATTTTTTTATCTTTATTAAAGATAACGAAGGTTTGGCAAAACCGCGTCAAATAGATACAGATGGAAATGATTGCAAGGTGAATTTACATGCTATGTATGAAGTGGCTAAAAACATGTCGTGCACTTTCCTAACATGGAAACATTGCTTCAAATACTTTTAACAATTCCAGTTTCAAATGCATCTGGTGAAAGATCGTTTTCAGTGTTAAAACGAGTAAAATCTTATTTGCGAAATTCCATGGGTGAAAAAAGATTGAATAGTCATGCGTTGTTGTATATTGAGCAAGATTTGATGAATGAATTGGAAACAGAAAACAATTATGGATTAAATCAATAATAATTGCTACAAATATAATACTTTTCATACTAGCCAGAAATTATATAGTTTACAACATACATTTACGTATCGTTACATAATTTTTAAATTAAATTTACAGCATTTTAAATGATTGTTTCGTTTTGTTACTTGGCATATTTCTTGGCTTTTATCGTAATATTTGTATGTACTTACGGTTCAGGTAAATAAATGTGGCCGCCAAGATGGCTTGTCCTGTTCCAGTTAATGCTTAAAAGAAGAAATGAAAACACGAAACTTACAAAAATCAATTAAACATTATTCATATCAAATCGAATATACTACTGATTAAAAAATTAAGCATTAGCATACCTGGAGTTTTCTTTGTAGATCATAAATACTTCATACGGAAGAGTTGACAAGAAAGTTTGAGCGAAAGTTTTCAATAAAAAACCTGCTGTAAATAAAGCCAGATGTTCTGTTCATTCTTGTATTCTTTTTTAAATAAATTTTAAACAGGGAAGGTAGGTAAAAACGGATCATGAAAATATGCATAAATTATCTTAAACTCGTCTTTGATCATAAAATGTGTTGAATATTTTTGGTTTTTATCGATTTTCATGGTTTTGTTTTCATCAAACAAAAACATGTTTTTTGTGCAGTTTTTAAATGTTCGGGTAAGACGGACACCTGAGGCCGAAAATACACGAACCGGACCGCCTGTTGAAAAATGTATGGATATGGCAGTTCAGAAAAGTAGTCGTTGAAAGTTTGTATATGGCTGTAATGAAAGCTGTAAACTTGACAGCATGAGGAATTCCGCGGACGCGAAATTCCGATCCGTGTATTTTCTGCCTGATAAGGGAAAGATGGACACCATGAAGGGTAAGATGGACACCCGAAAAAAACGTTGGAAATTGAAAAGGTTTATAATATTTTTACATATCACATTAATTTCCACGTCTAGGTACGTACATAAACTAAGTCCTGGTCAATTGCAACGACGGTTCAGTCGTTAACTTAGGAATTGTAAGTGCCTCTTCTAACACTTCGTAGAATGCAGAATCTAAACCATTATTGAAATATCGGGCAATAACAACTGACGTTTCTCCAGCTTATACAACAACAGTCTAGACCTTACCTTTGAAATTACTCCGCGAAAATTCTGCGACCACAGCATGTTCGAGGGACTAGTAAATTTTTCATGTTCAAGCTATTTTTTCCATTGAAAATTGAGCTTTTGTATTTGTAATCCCATTTTTTTGGCTTTACAACCGTTGTCGGTCAAGGCCTGCCTGTACCACTTCTGGGCTTGGCTTTCAGTGAGTTATGTATTTCCTCCCATAGCAGGATAGCCAGTCCTACGTATGGCGGTACGCTCCATTGAATGGGGCTTGAATGGAGGGCATGTTGTTAAGTCGTACGAGTTGACAACCCATAGTATCTCTCATCTATTTCTTAACGACTTCATACCAGTGCTCCCTCTTTTGTGGATTGAAATTGTCCATGTCGTGACAAGATATTGATTTTTTTAGGTGCCTCACTAGAGTCAAGCGAGTAATAGCATAACGCATGACTAAAATTTTGACCGGCGCTCTGGTCGTTGGAAGGTTTATATCTTCGAAATACACTTATTAAACGTATTGAATGAAATAGATTCATCGCAAATTGATATAAGAAGTAAAATAAATTATCAAATTCCGTGTCCATCTTTCGCTGCAACAGAGTGTCCGTCTTTCCCGCTTGGGTGTCCGAATTTATAAACCACCAGAAAACAATATGTTTGAATTTTTCGATTTCATTCTCCCACCAGTTTTTGCTTAATAACCACCACAACACATTCATGTAATAAAACTTCTAAAAATATAAATAAATGCAAGTTACAGAGCTTAAGATGCGCAGTAGTCAAATTACATCTACAAGGGGTACGCACGATTGAAAATTTGTTTTGTTTCTTGAATTTAACCAATGGATATATTATCCCAAAAACGTTCTCAAATGTGTTGTTTTACTTTCAGTTTGGATGCTTCATTGTTGAATAATTCGATATTAACATTTTCCATACATTTATGAGAAGTGTCCATCATACCCGCAGTGACCGTCTTTATCTACCTTCCCTACAAATGCCTAAATCACTTTTGTAGAACCCATTACATAGCTGCGTCAAACGCATAGAACAGTCGTTTTTAATTTCTGTACTATAATTATCTTGGCATTGTCCGGATGCACATCTGAGGATTTAAGGGCGTTATCAAGATCTATTAAGGAGAACATGTCAATGTGTTTAGAGTAAATTGACAGAAAGCCATGGGAAAATTTTGACAGTTAAATTGAACATTGTCTATGTTTAGCGATGGACGTTGCTATGGAGTGAATGAGAGTTTTGTTCAGCATTTTGCACTCATTTCCTTTTATAATCTTACAAGAATTAGAATCAAATTAGAATATTACATGGCTGATACAATCCAAGGATCTCTTTTACCATTCGTCGCCGGGTTATAAGCAAAAGACGGTATGCATATTGTACTTGTGTGTGCCGATTTGATGTTTCATTTTACTCTCAGTGTTTAACGGAAAGTAAATAGGACTTCTTTTAACCCAGTTGCAACATATAAAGTGCTGTTTTATGCCTATTAAACTTTTTGTTCTTCCAGCAGGACCGTTGCAAACGGTAGTGATTCGTGGTCATGGAATGGCAAGCAATGAGATTATCTATATACAGAGTGCACTGCAATTACTTCTCCTTTATTCTCCACAAGTGATTGACCGCAAGAAATTTAACTAATATAATCTTCCTAATAGTAAGTTCGTCTACTTTTCGACGTTAACTATTAGCCATTTTATGTAAACACTTTTCATGAAACTGTCAAAAGCGAGCTGAAAATGGCAACCTAGCAACGGGCTTTGCATCGACCTGTTCTCCTTAATAGATCTTGGGCGTTATCGTCAGCGTAATCTAAGGCTTACTTTGTTAAGGCTAACTTAGCTTCCACAACTGTGGGACGTAAACTAACAACTCTGTGTACACTTTCATTTCTGGGATGTAAACTCAATACACAGAATATTCCAACTCAAACGACATGGCTAGTGTTGAGTGACAAGATTTAATGTAATTTGCTGTAAGCAGTATGGGAGATTCACACACACACATCTGCATACAATATGACTTCACTGGTTTGGATACGATAGCTTGCCAACTTGTGAGTTTGCAGTCCATAATTAGGTAGTTTGACTGACGGCAAATGTGACGATTAAAAAGAGCGCAGAAAAATGTTACTCTCAAATCTTAGTGATCCATACTAAAATGCATCACAATGGCTTCTTTGCTTAATAGCTTCATGGTAATCACACCGGTGTTTCTTTCTTATGAAATCTACCTCGTAGGCTGGAGACGATCCAACTATTCACGTGCCAATTAGTGAACAATCCAACTAAATAAGATCCAACCTGTGAGTCTATAATGTATATATCATCCGAACCAATGGAACCAATGAATTCAAGAAACAAAACAAATTTTCAATCGTGCGTACCCCTTGTAGATGTAATTTGACTACTGCGCATCTTAAGCTCTGTAACTTGCATTTATTTATATTTTTAGAAGTTTTATTACATGAATGTGTTGTGGTGGTTATTAAGCAAAAAACTGGTGGGAGAATGAAATCGAAAAATTCAAACATATTGTTTTCTGGTGGTTTATAAATTCGGACACCCAAGCGGGAAAGACGGACACTCTGTTGCAGCGAAAGATGGACACGGAATTTGATAATTTATTTTACTTCTTATATCAATTTGCGATGAATCTATTTCATTCAATACGTTTAATAAGTGTATTTCGAAGATATAAACCTTCCAACGACCAGAGCGCCGGTCAAAATTTTAGTCATGCGTTATGCTATTACTCGCTTGACTCTAGTGAGGCACCTAAAAAAATCAATATCTTGTCACGACATGGACAATTTCAATCCACAAAAGAGGGAGCACTGGTATGAAGTCGTTAAGAAATATATGAGAGATACTATGGGTTGTCAACTCGTACGACTTAACAACATGCCCTCCATTCAAGCCCCATTCAATGGAGCGTACCGCCATACGTAGGACTGGCTATCCTGCTATGGGAGGAAATACATAACTCACTGAAAGCCAAGCCCAGAAGTAGTACAGGCAGGCCTTGACCGACAACGGTTGTAAAGCCAAAAAAAAATGGGATTACAAATACAAAAAGCTCAATTTTCAATGGAAAAAATAGCTTGAACATGAAAAATTTACTAGTCCCTCGAACATGCTGTGGTCGCAGAATTTTCGCGGAGTAATTTCAAAGGTAAGGTCTAGACTGTTGTTGTATAAGCTGGAGAAACGTCAGTTGTTATTGCCCGATATTTCAATAATGGTTTAGATTCTGCATTCTACGAAGTGTTAGAAGAGGCACTTACAATTCCTAAGTTAACGACTGAACCGTCGTTGCAATTGACCAGGACTTAGTTTATGTACGTACCTAGACGTGGAAATTAATGTGATATGTAAAAATATTATAAACCTTTTCAATTTCCAACGTTTTTTTCGGGTGTCCATCTTACCCTTCATGGTGTCCATCTTTCCCTTATCAGGCAGAAAATACACGGATCGGAATTTCGCGTCCGCGGAATTCCTCATGCTGTCAAGTTTACCCATATACAAACTTTCAACGACTACTTTTCTGAACTGCCATATCCATACATTTTTCAACAGGCGGTCCGGTTCGTGTATTTTCGGCCTCAGGTGTCCGTCTTACCCGAACATTTAAAAACTGCACAAAAAACATGTTTTTGTTTGATGAAAACAAAACCATGAAAATCGATAAAAACCAAAAATATTCAACACATTTTATGATCAAAGACGAGTTTAAGATAATTTATGCATATTTTCATGATCCGTTTTTACCTACCTTCCCTGTTTAAAATTTATTTAAAAAGAATACAAGAATGAACAGAACATCTGGCTTTATTTACAGCAGGTTTTTATTGAAAACTTTCGCTCAAACTTTCTTGTCAACTCTTCCGTATGAAGTATTTATGATCTACAAAGAAAACTCCAGGTATGCTAATGCTTAATTTTTTAATCAGTAGTATATTCAAGTTTCGTGTTTTCATTTCTTCTTTTAAGCATTAACTGGAACAGGACAAGCCATCTTGGCGGCCACATTTATTTACCTGAACCGTAAGTACATACAAATATTACGATAAAAGCCAAGAAATATGCCAAGTAACAAAACGAAACAATCATTTAAAATGCTGTAAATTTAATTTAAAAATTATGTAACGATACGTAAATGTATGTTGTAAACTATATAATTTCTGGCTAGTATGAAAAGTATTATATTTGTAGCAATTATTATTGATTTAATCCATAATTGTTTTCTGTTTCCAATTCATTCATCAAATCTTGCTCAATATACAACAACGCATGACTATTCAATCTTTTTTCACCCATGGAATTTCGCAAATAAGATTTTACTCGTTTTAACACTGAAAACGATCTTTCACCAGATGCATTTGAAACTGGAATTGTTAAAAGTATTTGAAGCAATGTTTCCATGTTAGGAAAGTGCACGACATGTTTTTAGCCACTTCAAACATAGCATGTAAATTCACCTTGCAATCATTTCCATCTGTATCTATTTGACGCGGTTTTGCCAAACCTTCGTTATCTTTAATAAAGATAAAAAAATGGTCGAACTCGTCGTGCAAATTACTACTATCGATATCATTTTTATATGCTTCAGACAGTTTGTTTAGAGATTTTTTTCTGGTTTCCTCTGACAAATCCCAATCATAAAAAAACATTGAATGGTTCCAGAACTGCCTAGTACTTTTCAGCCCTTTGTGATATATGTGCTTTAACATTATCACATATCACATAGAAAGAATTTACTATAAAGTCTTCCCTAATTGAAAATTCATAACTATTTTCTTGAGATTCATCAAAAAACAATTTTCGTTTACGGGAGCGCCTATCTGTGGTAAAAATGAAGATATATCAGATACCTCTTTGGCAATGTCTTCAACTTTTGTAAAATTAACACGAAAATGATCTACAAATTTAACAAGTGACTTCAGTAATGTAACCCCTTTCAATAGTTCACATTCTACCGTCTGCAGTGATTTACTCACAGCATTGATTCTTTGTAGAAGTGTGTTCCAAATAACGGTCATTAGCACTGTTTCATGTTTTGCCATTTGTTTTAGAAGTGCATTTGCTTCGTCTAATGTCGCATATTTTTCATCTTTATCAGAATAGATATCTGACAAAGCATCTTTAATGTTTTTGAAACCCTCTTTCAACGCGTGCACAGCATCTGCCCTTGCTGACCATCTGGTTATTGAACATCTTTTAACAATACGGGTGGCTGATGCGGGTGTTTTTTAAATTGTCGGTTAAAACTTTCCATCGATGGGTTGAAGAGGAGAAAAATGTATACAGGTTTTGCAAAAAGTTAAAATAGTGTACAGCTGCTGTACAATTTTCGGCTGCAAAATTAGCGACTAAATTCAAAGAATGATTAGCACAAGGAATAAATACAGCACTTGCACTATGTTGTTTAATGCGAGCTTGTAGTCCGGAATATTTACCGGCCATGTTCGATGCGTTATCGAATGACTGTCCTCTACAGTTTGAAATATTCAACCCTAAGTTATCTAACTTACCCAATAATTCTTGTTCTAGATAAGACGCATTATGTTTGTCAATCGGAATAAAACCTAAAAAACGTTCCTTGACTTTACCACAAGATGCAACAAAACGTATGATGAAAGTTAGTTGATCTATGTGAGCAATGTCTGGTGTGGAATCTACTATTATACTATAATACTTGGCTAACTTTACTTCTTCGATTATTTTATTTTTTATGCTTTCACTCATTATGTCTAGAAACTCGTCGCAAATATGATGCGATAAATAGTTGACTTTTCCACGCCCTTGGTTACCATGTTTCTCAAAATGTTCTTTTAAAAACTGTCATATTCACTCAAATACTCTAGACAAGATAAATAATTTCCCTTCCGCTCACTTTGTTCACTTTCGTCGTGTCCTCTAAATGCTATTCCTAATCTACTTAACAATTTTATTGTACTAACTACACGTGTGAGTACTTTTCTCCAATACTCTTCCTCTTTTCTTATGTCTAATTCTAAGTCGGTATCGATTCTATTTAATATATGGGATCTTTTATAAAGAATGCACATTGAACCTATGTGCTCTTTGGATGTTTCATGTGTCGTCAAAAGGCTGGTAATAGATTTCCAGTTATTTAACCCAGTGACAAATTTAGATGAAAAATTGGAGAAAAGTAAACACGGATAGCAATAAACACATTTTGAAGTTTCTTAGAACACAAGCCAAGTTCTCTCTTCGATACCACCGTTTTTTTTCCTGTAGAAGTGATCTTTGGTGAGACTGCGATAATAGGGTTGATCGTTAGATGTATAAAGTGTTTTTGAACTTGCAATGTCGCCATAGTTTGAAGGTTTCGTTTTAACAATCTTATTGATGAAATCATCCGAAAAGGGACGTTTCCACAATGCAATATCATTAATATAGGATATTTGTGGACGGACTATGTGTTTCCAATGGACTATTCTGTGTTTCATTGGTTTCGAAAAGATTTTGATTGTTTTCTAATGTTGAACATTGCTTGGATGTAGACGGAAAAACATCATTGTTTTCGTCTGCATTCAAAGATGACTTTGGCAAGAGAAACTTGTCTAAGGCATTTTTGCGTTTTCTTTAATAACTTAACAATTTTTGAGACCAAAACAATAAACCGTGCAAAAAAATCTCAACACAACGAACTAAAGTTCAATTAAATTATAATTGTAGCACCACACCTTGAGCTAGTGTATTTAAATATAAACAAATGTAGCACATGAACGAGCAAATTATTCACTTTAGTTTTCAACACTTGTTTCACAACGATTCACTCTTTCGACTTGATCCAATAAAAATTGCGATCAAACTGAACCTTTTGCTGCCTTGAACCAACTGAAAATGAATTTACTGTATGGCTTTGTACGCAGCTTAAAATTATCAGGAAAAAATTGCCTATGGAGGTTTGGCAAAGTGTATATGAGCTTGTGCTAATCTTTACACGGGAGCCAACGGTTTGGAGCAGAGGTTTTCAACCTAGAGAGGAATTTTGAATTTTTTATCAAAATTTCGATAAATATGATAGTTTGATACGATCTTTCCCAGCTCATGAGCTTGTGAAAAATGAAAGTGGGAAGTGAAATTATACATGCACCCTATATGGGAAAAAAGCTACAAAAAGGTTGAAAACCACTGATTTGCAGTGCGTTTTTTTGATCAGCCGAAAAACTTTTGCTACCTTCCGTCGCGTGTCAGTGCTACAGTTTTTTTTGGTGTGGGTGCGAGTAAACCAAAAGGGGCCCCTAACCAGTTAAAACTGGTGAAGAGGATCGTATTGGTAACTTGGAATGAAATTCTAGAGAAATGAAGTGTGTGTCGGGGCCCCCAGCCAGTTAATCTTTGTTTCTTTGGTGGTATAGTGTGACATGCCAGATCAATGTGTGTGCAAATGGTTTGCAGTGCGTTTTTTTGATCAGCCGAAAAACTTTTGCTACCTTCCGTCGCGTGTCAGTGCTACAGTTTTTTTTCGGTGTGGGTGCGAGTAAACCAGAAGGGGCCCCTAACCAGTTAAAACTGGTGGAGAGGATCGTATTGGTAACTTGGAATGAAATTCTAGAGAAATGAAGCGTGTGTCGGGGCCCCCAGCCAGTTAAGCTTTGTTTCTTTGGTGGTATAGTGTGACATGCCAGATCAATGTGTGTGTAAATGGATTTGTGGTGCAAACCAAAACGGTTCTTACGACAGATTTGTACGAAAACAGAATATTATAAACTTCGACGGGGCCCCTCTATAGTCGGGGCCCCAGGCGGCCGCCTAGTCCGCCTACCGTTAGATCCGCCGCTGCCCAGAGTTGATACTGGAAGCCCTTGCCGGTAATATTAGTGAATTCCGGCACGATCCAGAAGCGGGAGTAACCTTTGAATCATGGTACACGCGGTTTGTAGATTTGTTTAGTGAGGATGCTTCTCGCTTGGTTGACGCCGCCAAGGTTCGACTCCTGCGCTGAACACGCCCGGTTTAGTAATTTTATTTTACCGCGTGCACCGCGAGATTTCAGCTTCAACGAAATGGTGGAAAAGCTTACCGTCCTGTTCGGCAAAATGGAGTCGGTGTCAAGCAAACGCTTCAAGTGTCTTAATATTACCAAAACGCGCACCGAGGATCTGCTAGCATTTACCTGTCGAATAATAAAGCGTGCGTCGATGCGGAATTTTCTTCGATGACAGAGGAAGATTTTAAGTGCCTCATCCTCGTATGCGGATGAAAGGACGAAAGCGTACAGGACATAAGAATGATTTTAATAATTGTTAGCCACCATTGAAGACAGGAAAAACGCCACCCTAGAGCAGCTAGCAGCAGATTGCCAACGGTTTGTAGCGATTATAGCGCTATCAGCTTTCACACGCACTGACACTAGTGAGCGAGTACAGGCAGTGCAAGCCAGAAACAACCGCCAGTGGCCACGAAACACCAACAACGAGCGCTACCCCAAACCAGCACCCCGAAACGAAGCCTCCAAACCCCGCACCCCGTGCTGGCTATGTGGTGCCCTGCATTGGACCCGTGAAAGAAAAAGAAGCGCAGAAGCGGAAATTTGTCAGCATACTCATCGGAGAGAAGCCAGCTCGACTACAACTAGACACCGGATCGGAGATCACTGTCATTAACCAGCAACTATGGAAGCAGTTGGGTAAGCCTCACCTCAACCCACCCAAGGTAAGAGCGAAAGCAGCTACTGGTGAAGTTTTCGGCCTTCAAGGTGAGTTTGAAGCGAACGTGAGCATTAATAATACCACCAAGCAAGCGACAATTCGCATGTCAAAAGCGGATATGTCATTGTTCGGGGCGGATTTAATTCATCTTTTCGGCTTGGGGACCGTCCCGATGGATAGCTATTGCAATCACATAGGCACAGCTGAACCACGATCCTGGGAGCAAGAATTTCCATCGCTTTTTAATGGAACGGGCCTGTGCACCAAGGCACAAATTCAGCTACAGCTGCAACAGGGGAGCAGACCAGTTTTTTGACCGAAACGTCCGGTTGCATACGCGATGGAAGATGCTGTAAATAAAGAGTTGGATCGGCTTGAGAATCAAGGCATCATCAGTTCCTGCGACTATTCGGATTGGGCAGCACCAGTCGTAGTGGTTCGAAAGACGAAAGGCAAAATACGGCTTTGCGGAGACTATAGCACCGGACTCAATGCAGCATTACACCCGCACGAATACCCGCTTCCTTTACTCCAGGACATTTTTTCCAAGCTATCCCGTTGCGTAATATTTTCACAAATTGATTTATCCGATGCATTTTTGTAGGTAGAAATAGAAGCAAAGAGCCGACCCCTGCTAACCATCAATACGCATCGTGGTCTGTACCATTACAACAGGCTTCCTCCAGGCATAAAAGAGGCCCCTGGCGCCTTTCAGCAGATTATGGATAAAATGCTCGCCGGGGTAAATGGAGTATCTGCTTACATGGGTGACGTAATAGTTGGAGGAAAACCACAGGAAGAGCATGATGCATCTCTTGAAGAAACGCTGAAGTGCATAAGGGACTATGGGTTTACCATCCCGAGTGAAAAGTGCGCATTCAACAAGTCGGAAATACGCTACTTGGGGCATATCATCGACAGCCGAGGCCTACGACCCGACCCGGCAAGGATCGACGCCATCAAAAAATTGATAGCTCCAAAAGATGTCACAGGTGTTCGATCATTCATTGGTGCGGTAAATTTTTATGCCAAGATTATCCCTAACATGCGTAACTTGCGCCACCCTCTGGATAAGTTGCTGCTAGCCGGAAGTGTGTTCCAGTGGACACCCGAATGTCAGAAAGCTTTCAACCAATTTAAAGCCCTCTTGTCCACGGAGCTCTTGCTCACACACTACGATCCAACGCGCGACATAGTTGTGTCCGCCGATGCATCATCAGTTGGCTTAGGAGCAACGCTATGTTTATGTTTATGTTTATGTTTATTTGTCTATCGATGGACAATAATGCCCTCTCGAACCATTTTAGCAATGTTTTACAATGAGTTCTTTACAATGGATTACAATAACATAGAACATAAAAATGTGCACTATGGAACCAAGTTTAACACAGAAACACGATCATTAAACTCAGTTGGCGAAATCCTCGGCTCAAAAGCGTCGCTGACTGCGTTGAAAGCACGGCATATGAGTAGGAACGGGTCAGAGGAGCCAAATTGCGTTCTACGGTCGTCGAGGGCCAACATTGCCCGAGTCCGGAGCGGCCTGGCCGGAACGTACAGGTTGATGGCAGCCAGTAGTGACGGAGAGTCAATACGGCCGTCGAGAAGTCCCGTGATGAACGACAACCTGGCTTTTCGTATACGCTCACTTAGGTTGGGTAGCCCGAGTAGTACACACCTAGTCCGGTAATCGAGCCTTTGGTTCCATGAGCGAAGTGCAAATCGTGAAATTTTGCGCTGGATTGATGCCAATCGAGCTAACGGACGCGCTGCAGTTGGCCACCATACGATATTTGCATATTCCATCAACGACCGGATAAGTGAGCAATAGAGCGCCTTGGTGCAAGGTAAATCATTAAGCTCGCGAGTGCTCATTAAGTCCTAGCATTCTATTGCTGGTGGCTACTACATGATCCAGCTGATCCTTAAATGATAGTTTTGTATCGAGCAAAACACCTAGATCCTTAACACATTGTTTTCGCACCAAGGACTGTCCATCAAGCGCATATTCATACAATGATGGGCAGCGAGAACGACTGAAAGTGATGGCTTCACATTTATGTGTGAAGCATTACGGGATAAAGCATTACGGTTGCACCAACACTGGAACTCATGCAAGGAAGTTTGCAGTCGGGCGTGGTCTTCTGGTTCACGAATAACACGAAAAATTTTCGCGTCATCTGCGTACAGTAGATGATTATCAGCTGGAAGGATCAATGTCGCGTCGTTGATGAAAAGAAGGAACAGCAAAGGACCCAGGTTGCTGCCCTGCGGGACTCCAGAAGATGCATGCACTGGACTTGACATGTACGGGTCAACTTCACAGAATATTGACGATCTGTAAGGTACGATCTAAGCCACATTATCATAGGGTTTGGGAGACCAAGTAAGTCGAGTTTCGCTAGCAAGATGGAGTGCGATACACTGTCGAATGCTGCCTTGATACCCGTATATATAGCATCTAGGGTAAATGTACCAATAGTGGTGCAATTTGTGGTGGTACAGATGTATTTTAATGGATTTACATAGTCAGAAACGACAATTTCTGAATATCGCAACACATAACAGTTGGAATATGTTTTATCTTCGCAATCACAATCATTTTTACCATGAAACACATCGAATTTACGAAAAAATACATATTTTTGTGATTGCTTCGTTGTACCTATAATGGTGGTATGGTTCCTATAGTCGTCGTATTGTGTTCCTATAGTGGTGGTAAACAAAGATGCCTCAAAACAGTGAATAATAT
This sequence comes from Anopheles arabiensis, assembly GCF_016920715.1. Lineage (NCBI taxonomy): Eukaryota > Metazoa > Arthropoda > Insecta > Diptera > Culicidae > Anopheles > Anopheles arabiensis. Next base: position 23,680,656 of record NC_053519.1, on the reverse strand, counting down.
AATAATATATAATATATAACTTAGTTTTGAAGCTGTTTTTGTATGAATAGCAAGGATTACTGCCATAATAATGATATCTTTCGTAATTTGATCGTAAAAAATTTATGAATTTGGTTGATGAAAATATTGACTGAAGTACTGAATAACACCTGTCGTCAACCCATACTCAGAAGAGTTTGCTTGATTTGAAGTCGATTTTTCACTCAGCCAGATAAGCGAATTTTGGCCTTTGTTTGAAAAATTACTTACAGGAAACTAATTTTTGTTGCTTATTTTAATGAAAACAGTACGACATGTCAAAAATGTCGTCGAATGAAATCTAAAATTAGTTGTTTTTATTGATTTTAGAACTAGGACCACTATAGGAACATGCCTGTTTTGTGTACCTATAATGGCACTATGGTAAAAAACACTTAAAAATGCATAAATATGGTCAAAAGGCAAATACTTTTAGTAAAACAATAACATTTCATAACAGTTATGTAGAAAAACTAGTAATTGGAGTGTTATGTGGTCATTTAGAACGTTAACAGAAAAATGAGTTTCGTTATGAAATCCTAAGGATTTTGGAAAAATGTTGATACCTTTCACAAAATAATGGATTTTTCGGTCACTAAGAAACGGAATGGCCCCATTTCATTTTTAAATCCTTTGTAAAAGGCTAGAGAACATTTCACACAATCATAAATAACTTAACTACTGTTAATTTATCGTATGAGACGCATTTTAGTGCAATACCACCACTATTGGTACTAGCACCACTATAGGTACGTTTACCTAAGTTGTAAACCGTTATCGATAGATTTATGGCATTTGCTAACAAATTCTAGTAGATTAGTCGTTGTAGATCGCCTGGGTACAAAACCATGTTGATTCACACTAATATAGTTGCAGGCCGAGGTCAACAATGGCTCGTAGATTAGCAATTCGAACACCTTTGCACACACGCTGAGTGAGGTTATGCCACGATAGTTTACAGCATCATTCTTACAGCCCTTCTTGTAGATGGGTGTCATCCAGGAAGATTTCCAAGTGGCAGGAAAGGTTCCACATCTCAGGGACTCCTTAAAAATCTTCATCAGCGAGGGAGCAAGCGCAGAAGCACACCACTTTAGGGTAACGGCCGGTATACCATCTGGACCAGGGGTATATGAGGATTTGACACGTTTGATGGCAGAGGTGATCGTATCGACAGTGATGACTGGTAGCATAGGGAGCAGTGCACCAACAAGTGTGTCAGAGAGAGCATCGGCCACATCTTCTGGAACAGTAGTTTGCGAAGCGAAGTTGTCCTTGAAGCGCAAGGCAAACAATTTACACATTTCTGGCAGGGTACAGGCACTGTCACCGTCATAACGTATAATGCTTGGTAGCCCAGCAGATTTTCGTTTTTTGTCCATATAACTCCAAAAGCGCCTAGGGTACTTGCAGAGGGAACGTGCAGTTTGTTTCAAATAACTTCGGTGACAGGATCTATTATATCGGCGATAGAGAGAATGAACTCTGTTGTAGTAAAGACGTGACGTGCTGTTTCGTTCTGCTCGTTGATCAGAATAGGCTTTTCTTTTTTTCTTTTTTTAATGCATTTAGTGTGCGATCAGCCCATGGTGGTCCACGACGAGGAATTTTAACAGGAGTGCATTCACATATAGCAGATCTCATGAACTCACAAAAAGCTTCTATGGCATCGTCAATGGTTGAATAGTCCGAACAGTTAAAAGAATTGTCAAAAGATAAAATCAATCGCTCCAATTTTGGAAGGTCAACACGAGCATAATTCAGCCTTTTATCAGCATCAATGGCTGTAGCGATCGTAACTGGGGCTACGTTGTCCAAATCAAAGTCAAGCGGAGGGTGGTGTTCGTCGATTGTAGTAAGGGGATATTCACAGACACGTATTGAAAAACATGACATGCAACTGGCCAATTTGCGTAAATTAGGTCAAGTATTCGCCCCGATGAGTTAGTATTGAAGTTAAGCTGGTATAGTCCACTCTGATGCAAACCATCAACGAACTGGACACTGCGCGCGGAGCGTGCATGAGGCTCATAGAAATCAAAAGCAGCTCCATTTTCCTCTGAAGCCGATGTCCAGGATAGCGTAGACTGGTTGAAATCACCAATAAGCATGAACCTGTCTCTCGGACCAAGAGTAGTGCAGATATTAGCAACGAAGTCGATCAATGCACTTATTTTCTCCTCATTCATGCTATGGTTAGGAGGCAGGTAGGCAGCGGCAATAAACAAACGGTGGTCGCATAACTGAATACATACGCAAGTGAGTTCTAAGAGTTGCGGCAACGTAGGAAGCACATAAGGGAGAAGAGAAACGTTGCATGCAATTAAAACACCACCCCCACGAGAGTGAGAGCTGTTAGTGGCATCCCGGTCGCATCGGTAAACACGATACTCATCTCCTAGAAGGAGAGCGCCACAAGTACCCAGACAGATCCCTAAAAGTGGTACAACACGCATCCAGAGCACTCAGCAAGGCGGAGATTGGTTATAGCCAAATCGACAGAGAAGGACTGGCAATAATTTTCGCTGTAACCAAATTTCATCGCATGATATACGGTCGTCATTTCACACTGCAGACCGACCACCGACCATTGGTACGCATATTTGGCAGTAAGAAAGGAATTTCGACTTACACAGCAAACCGACTGCAGAGGTTTGCACTTACTCTTCAGTTGTATGATATGGACATCGAGTATGTAGCAAACAGGCTCATTTGGAAACGCCGATGTGTTATCTCGGCTCATACATCATCACGCCAAACCTGAAGCTGAATACGTCATCGCCAGCCTGGAGCTAGAAAACGGCTTAAGGTCAGTTGCCATTTATGCGCTTAGCTCATTTCCTTTATGTTTTAGAGACGTTGAGACAGCTACGTAGACTGACCCCTTGCTCCGGAAAGTCCATAAGTACGTGCAGGACGGATGACCGCATGATGTTTCCTTCGGAGCAGATTTGGCACGGTACCACAATAGGAAAGAATCGCTATCAACCGGTCATCCGGGGATGCAGAGAATGAAGGCGATTGCGAGAAGCTACCTGTATTGGCCAATGATCGACGACGATATTATGAGCTACGTGGCATCTTGTGGATCCTGTTTGGCAGCCGCTAAAGCACCCCCTCGAGCAACACCAGCTACATGGCCAACACCATCAGGCGCCTGGCGTAGAGTACACGTGGACTATGCTGAACCACTGGAAGGGTATTACTTTTTAGTGGTGGTTGACGCTTTCTCCAAGTGGCCTGAAATCTACAAGACTACGAGTACAACAACATCTGCCACCATCTCCATGTTACGGAACATTTTCGCTCGCTTCGGTATGCCTGAAACGTTAGTTAGCGACAACGGTCCGCAATTTACCAGCGCCTTGTTTGCGGAGTTTTGCAACAGCAGCGGGATCGAGCACATCACCACAGCACCGTTCCATCTGCAATCAAATGGACAGGCGGAGCGGTTCGTCGATACGCTGAAACGTGCACTGCGGAAGATCCAGAGCGACGAGACGTCCCTTGATGAGGCCCTGGAATTGTTTCTCATGACGTACCGATCGACACCAAACGCGCAGTTGAGCCAGCAGAAATATCCAACTGAGAAAAGGTTCGGCCGCCCCATCAGGACAGCACTGGAGCTGTGGCGGCCCCCATCATCACACTCACTATCACCTTCCTCATTTATTTCAGTTCGAAGTTTTCAACCTGGCGAGCTCGTTTCTACAAAATCTTTCTATAGAAACTCGTGGAAGTGGATACCGGGAAAGATCGTTCGTAGCTGTGGACGCGTTATGTATGACGTCATTGCGAACGATGGACGTTTACTTCGGCGCCACATAAACCAAATCAGGCGTCGTGCGGTAGCCCGTGCACCTGAGGGACATCAACTGCCGCTTGATGTACTGTTAGAGGAATGGTCTTCTTCTTCTTCCCGACCAGAGCCAACCCAGTCGGAGCTGGAACCAATCGTAAGCGAGCCAACAGCGCTTCCACCGTCATCGCCCCCTTATTCATCACCAGCAGCGACGACCCCGATGGATGTTCCTTTAACGACATCCAGCTCGCTACCTCCAGCCGACCTCGACAACCGTCACGGAGGTAGGACCGACCAGCACCTGATAGATTTGCCACGCAGGTCTTCTCGAGTATGAAGACTTCCGCGTCGGCTCGGAGCCTATCAGCTCATTTAGCCGGGGGAGATGTTGCAGTCCGCCGAGACTGCAGCCTCTTCGCACACTCGCGCGCGCGGCACCGTATTACCTTACTTTTATCTTTTGATCGTTTTATATACATGTTTTGTTAAAATAAAGTTTAAATCAACAACAACATAAAAGTATGGATGGATGTACGCGATGCAGGAGTGAAACGTGTGCTCCGGACATTACATAGAGTTGCTCCTTTCGCGTTGTGGCTCCAATCGTTACATTGACATTCATCCTACCAATACATCTGATGCGATGCCCGGTATAACTAGAAAATTGTCTGTCGCTTGTCTGCAAGGTGAAATGTGGTTTAATTGATTTGAGGGTTGCTTCTGATACGATTGCGCAAGGTGCACCGGTATCAAGCTCCATCTTCAGCGATTTACCATCGATCTTAACATCAACTCTGCTTGTTTGTCGACTCTGCTTGTTTGTCGTGTTTCGACGCGTGTATGGTTTTTTTTACATTAGGTTTTTCGTAGCCTAGCTTGTTAATAGCTTCAGAAGCTGCTTGCGACGTATTAATGTCTCGAGCAATATTGCGAGTTGCTTCTAACGCGAGGGCTACATCGAGAGCGTCTTGAAATGTGGATGGATTCTTTGCAACTATCTCGTCACAGATGTCGCGCTCTGTCAATCCATGTAACATTTGCTCAATAAGCATTCGATCTAAAAAATTGTCGTATTCGCAATTTGCTAAACCTTGCTTTAACCGGAGTACGTACTGTGCAATCGATTCGTCTCGTTGTTGCACGATGGTTTGAAATTTAATACTTTCTACGAATTTATTCTTTTTCTGGTCCCAATGAGCTACTAAAATTTTCTGCATTTCCGAATATGGCACTTCTTGTGGTTGTTTTGGTGCGACTAAAAATTTTAGCGACGTGTTTAGCTCGGCTCCCATATGCACACGAGCATAATCCGCGTACTGTATTTCCAGGATTTTACTTAGCTGAAGCGCCCACTCAAAGCGGTTAAAATAATCAGCGACCGATGTTCCTTCGTTGGCACGGTATTCGGGCATAGCAAATGACGGTGCTTTCGGAAGCGGCGCTGGTATATATTCACCTGTATTGCGTAGTTCTGCACTTACTTGTTCGACGGCTGGTCCGATGGATGCCTTAAGTGCCTGCACAAGCATTCCGGAAAGAGCCTTCAGCAACTCACGGTTATCATTTGCCATCGTTTTCTGTTGTTTTCAGCGTACAGCGAAAGAAACCTGTTTACAATATTTTTTAATAAGCTTACCTTTTATGAACGCTTGGGCGGGAGAATCGGCGATGATAACACGAAGATGCCTAGCACCAAGACAGGCACCTCCAGAAGCTAGTGAATCTACGCTTTTATTGGCCATAATTGCGTAGGGCCACTGTGATGTAACGGAAGCCCATCTACGAAGAGTGTTGGAACCTTATAACAGCGGCTTAGGATGGTTCCAACGACATGTCAATATTATCGTTAGGAAGAGAGAAAAAGAGGAAAACAGAGGAGAAAAAGAGAGAGAATTTGCAACGAAATAGCATAAAAAGGGTTCGAAAGACAAACCGCGGGAGTATAACCAAATAACCAGCGGAATAAAGAGACCAATTTTTTGGCAACATCTTACGAGTAAAACTAAAACTATCGAAGTGTTCGGCATTAAATTATTTTTCCGCTTCGTTTTCTAACAATCCAAAAAATTGCGGTCAACTATTGAATCGAAATATCGTTTCGCGGATCTAAGTCAAAGTAAGTCGCGCGGGCGTTTCTATCGCGTAAACAAAACCTTGTGTCGTGAGTGATGAGTGAAGGCAAGGCAGAGTACGCGTCGTATGCGGAGGGTGAAACTAGCTACCGAGAGACGAGTCCAATGGTGGAAATCGAGAACGTGGCCATTGACCCTAGCGGAGCATCGTTCATCCTGGTAACCTTGCGCGAGGCTGCCATCCCGTCGGAAGTAGACACCCCCGGAAGGTACATTCCTGTGTCAGGAAAATTGATGCCTTATGAGTGGGTGCAGAGTAAGGCGGCAACTTCACATCGCTTCAAATTCACCACGTCGGAAGTAGTCACCTTGAGGAGCATTCCCGAAGCGGGAAACGCAAGACCTCGCAAACAGGTGCAGAGTAAGACGGGTGAGTTGCACGGGTACGAGACGCAAAGATCGCGGGTCGGGACGGAAGGGACGCGATCCGCGCACGAAGGTCGACGATATAAAAAATATAAACTCCAACGAAAGCTGCGGACATTCAATGACGAGGATGTCAAAAACAGCTTGACGCAGCACACAGATTGTGACATTCCGGTGAAATTGGAAAAAGATTTCACGATATGGTCTCGCGGCGTGGAACTTTCAATGAGGAAGAGCACAGGGAAAGAAGATGGCCCTTCGCGAACCGGAGGTCATGACCTACATAACTACAACACTCACACCAGTAAGGACTGCGCGACACAACATGTTCAAACACTGTATTCGATCTATCTAACACATATACAGTATCTGAACAACGCAACACACTCGCGACTGATGTTGCATATCGGATATGCTACAAACTGCAAAATATTGATACGCTTGATGTACAGTGGAGCGCCGTTTATCCGGGTACCTTTTATCCGGCTTTCCGTTTATCCGTGCTGTTGAAAAATGATAGTTCAATACAAAAGTGACATTGCGTTATGAGGAGGATATTTGAAAAAGCGGTTATAAGAGCATATTGTCATTACAAAAAAACTATAATGCATGGCAAATTTTAAATATTCTCTTTGGAAAAACATGAAGTTAGTAAAAACTGGGTTATTTTTATCAAAAAATAACAAAAATTCCAAAATACAACCAGGAATTGGTGATAAAATATATCATTTTACTCATTATCCGTGTTATTCGCTTATCCGGGCGAGGTCAAGTCCCGAGAAGCCCGGATAAACGGCGCTCCACTGTATATGGTATCTTTGAGAAAAAAAGAACATTATGAACACGCAACACGCACTAGTGAAAATACGCAGCAGCCCACAGAACACTTGAAGGACGCTAAGCACTCAGGGTTCCAAATACAGCCTTCACAAACGGCCAGCATCGCACAAGATGATGGGACAATGGCGTACCTTGATTGTATGAGAACAAGGAAAGCCCTTGCGAAGGTGTTGATCGTTGTATTATGGAGCTGGTTGACGTTCTATGCGGTGATAGTGATTTGTCTTCATACCTGGCACGACCTGGTACATAAAGATGCAGAAATTAACCTTTTCCACCCCAGAAGAAACTGCAGCAGATCGAGCCATATGGTGGTGGGTTCAGTGGCGGATCTAGCCTTTTGGGGGCCCTAGGCGGAACTAATGCCGGGGGCCCCCATCTCTTATTTGGTTCACGAAGTGGGGAGGGGTTTTTTTAATATGAATATACAAATATGTATGTATATATATATATATATATATATATATATATATATATATATATATATATATATATATATATATATATATATATATATATATATATATATATATATATATATATATATATATATATATATGTGTATCATAAAGTTGACAAATTTTATCCTAAGTTCATAATTCATAAGTAATATACAAAGAATAAGTACACACAAATATTACGATATGCCAAGAACAATTTTGTTTTACGCTGTCGAATGCTTTCCGAGGAAGCATTAAACAGCAAACACAGCAGATCACAATAACCAATCGGTTATAGTAAACCTTAAACTTAAATTTATATTGATAACGACCAGTGTTGCGAACGGTGACGTTCATCGACATAAAATTGTAAACATTCATTCGATTTGAAGCTTCCCATTCCCATCTCTCTCTGTCATTTGACATTCCCGTCAAAAATGTCATTTGACATGAAGACATTTTCAAGATACATTCATTAGACATTCGCCAACCTGTATGAATCGTGAACTGTGTCGTATTGCAAACGGCCGTATTCAACGTATTCAAATGACATTCAGACTACATTGTTTACATTTCATGTCATCGGATCAGCCCTGACGGTAGCGACACGAATGAATTTCGTTTAATGACAGTCGTGTCGTGGAAGCATTGAATGTCATCAGCCAAAAATTATTTTGACCGGCTGTTTACGATGACTGTCATGAAAAATGTCAACAGTTAACAACACTGATAACGACTATCTACAACGACAACGACGCTATCTACAACGACTTTAAGAGAAACACTTCTGGTGCAAACAGGTATATCATACACAGGGTTTCCTAAGGTTTTTGATTGCTTCCCAATTTTATTTTTGTAAGTGTTCCCAAGATCTTTTAGGCATTTCCCAATTTTTTTGAATTCTAATGCAGGTAAATTACTAGAAACCAATAAACAGTGGAAACAAATAAAAAAAATCCATGGGATACGACGAACAAATCGTTTGATGAGCCCAAGAAGATGCGGGAACCGACAAATCAATCGTGGGCAGCCATGTATCAAGGAGAATTTTGCTCCTTTTCCAGTTCATAAATCTTTCTTGCCAAAGTCATATTTGAATGCAGACGAAAATAATGATGTTTTTCCGTCTACATCCAAGCAATGTTCAACATTAGAAAACAATCAAAATCTTTTCGAAACCAATGAAACACAGAATAGTCCATTGGAAACACATGATAGTCCGTCCACAAATATGTCCTATATTAATGATATTGCATTGTGGAAACGTCCCTTTTCGGATGATTTCATCAATAAGATTGTTAAAACGAAACCTTCAAACTATGGCGACATTGCAAGTTCAAAAACACTTTATACATCTAACGATCAACCCTATTATCGCAGTCTCACCAAAGATCACTTCTACAGGAAAAAAAAAAACGGTGGTATCGAAGAGAGAACTTGGCTTGTGTTCTAAGAAACTTCAAAATGTGTTTATTGCTATCCGTGTTTACTTTTCTCCAATTTTTCATCTAAATTTGTCACTGGGTTAAATAACTGGAAATCTATTACCAGCCTTTTGACGACACATGAAACATCCAAAGAGCACATAGGTTCAATGTGCATTCTTTATAAAAGATCCCATATATTAAATAGAATCGATACCGACTTAGAATTAGACATAAGAAAAGAGGAAGAGTATTGGAGAAAAGTACTCACACGTGTAGTTAGTACAATAAAATTGTTAAGTAGATTAGGAATAGCATTTAGAGGACACGACGAAAGTGAACAAAGTGAGCGGAAGGGAAATTATTTATCTTGTCTAGAGTATTTGAGTGAATATGACAGTTTTTAAAAGAACATTTTGAGAAACATGGTAACCAAGGGCGTGGAAAAGTCAACTATTTATCGCATCATATTTGCGACGAGTTTCTAGACATAATGAGTGAAAGCATAAAAAATAAAATAATCGAAGAAGTAAAGTTAGCCAAGTATTATAGTATAATAGTAGATTCCACACCAGACATTGCTCACATAGATCAACTAACTTTCATCATACGTTTTGTTGCATCTTGTGGTAAAGTCAAGGAACGTTTTTAGGTTTTATTCCGATTGACAAACATAATGCGTCTTATCTAGAACAAGAATTATTGGGTAAGTTAGATAACTTAGGGTTGAATATTTCAAACTGTAGAGGACAGTCATTCGATAACGCATCGAACATGGCCGGTAAATATTCCGGACTACAAGCTCGCATTAAACAACATAGTGCAAGTGCTGTATTTATTCCTTGTGCTAATCATTCTTTGAATTTAGTCGCTAATTTTGCAGCCGAAAATTGTACAGCAGCTGTACACTATTTTAACTTTTTGCAAAACCTGTATACATTTTTCTCCTCTTCAACCCATCGATGGAAAGTTTTAACCGACAATTTAAAAAACACCTGCATCAGCCACCCGTATTGTTAAAAAGATGTTCAATAACCAGATGGTCAGCAAGGGCAGATGCTGTTCACGCGTTGAAAGAGGGTTTCAAAAACATTAAAGATGCTTTGTCAGATATCTATTCTGATAAAGATGAAAAATATGCGACATTAGACGAAGCAAATGCACTTCTAAAACAAATGGCAAAACATGAAACAGTGCTAATGACCGTTATTTGGAACACACTTCTACAAAGAATCAATGCTGTGAGTAAATCACTGCAGACGGTAGAATGTGAACTATTGAAAGGGGTTACATTACTGAAGTCACTTGTTAAATTTGTAGATCATTTTCGTGTTAATTTTACAAAAGTTGAAGACATTGCCAAAGAGGTATCTGATATATCTTCATTTTTTACCACAGATAGGCGCTCCCGTAAACGAAAATTGTTTTTTGATGAATCTCAAGAAAATAGTTATGAATTTTCAATTAGGGAAGACTTTATAGTAAATTCTTTCTATGTGATATGTGATAATGTTAAAGCACATATATCACAAAGGGCTGAAAAGTACGAGGCAGTTCTGGAACCATTCAATGTTTTTTTATGATTGGGATTTGTCAGAGGAAACCAGAAAAAAATCTCTAAACAAACTGTCTGAAGCATATAAAAATGATATCGATAGTAGTAATTTGCACGACGAGTTCGACCATTTTTTTATCTTTATTAAAGATAACGAAGGTTTGGCAAAACCGCGTCAAATAGATACAGATGGAAATGATTGCAAGGTGAATTTACATGCTATGTATGAAGTGGCTAAAAACATGTCGTGCACTTTCCCTAACATGGAAACATTGCTTCAAATACTTTTAACAATTCCAGTTTCAAATGCATCTGGTGAAAGATCGTTTTCAGTGTTAAAACGAGTAAAATCTTATTTGCGAAATTCCATGGGTGAAAAAAGATTGAATAGTCATGCGTTGTTGTATATTGAGCAAGATTTGATGAATGAATTGGAAACAGAAAACAATTATGGATTAAATCAATAATAATTGCTACAAATATAATACTTTTCATACTAGCCAGAAATTATATAGTTTACAACATACATTTACGTATCGTTACATAATTTTTAAATTAAATTTACAGCATTTTAAATGATTGTTTCGTTTTGTTACTTGGCATATTTCTTGGCTTTTATCGTAATATTTGTATGTACTTACGGTTCAGGTAAATAAATGTGGCCGCCAAGATGGCTTGTCCTGTTCCAGTTAATGCTTAAAAAGAAGAAATGAAAACACGAAACTTACAAAAATCAATTAAACATTATTCATATCAAATCGAATATACTACTGATTAAAAAATTAAGCATTAGCATACCTGGAGTTTTCTTTGTAGATCATAAATACTTCATACGGAAGAGTTGACAAGAAAGTTTGAGCGAAAGTTTTCAATAAAAACCTGCTGTAAATAAAGCCAGATGTTCTGTTCATTCTTGTATTCTTTTTTAAATAAATTTTAAACAGGGGAAGGTAGGTAAAAACGGATCATGAAAATATGCATAAATTATCTTAAACTCGTCTTTGATCATAAAATGTGTTGAATATTTTTGGTTTTTATCGATTTTCATGGTTTTGTTTTCATCAAACAAAAACATGTTTTTTGTGCAGTTTTTAAATGTTCGGGTAAGACGGACACCTGAGGCCGAAAATACACGAACCGGACCGCCTGTTGAAAAATGTATGGATATGGCAGTTCAGAAAAGTAGTCGTTGAAAGTTTGTATATGGCTGTAATGAAAGCTGTAAACTTGACAGCATGAGGAATTCCGCGGACGCGAAATTCCGATCCGTGTATTTTCTGCCTGATAAGGGAAAGATGGACACCATGAAGGGTAAGATGGACACCCGAAAAAAACGTTGGAAATTGAAAAGGTTTATAATATTTTTACATATCACATTAATTTCCACGTCTAGGTACGTACATAAACTAAGTCCTGGTCAATTGCAACGACGGTTCAGTCGTTAACTTAGGAATTGTAAGTGCCTCTTCTAACACTTCGTAGAATGCAGAATCTAAACCATTATTGAAATATCGGGCAATAACAACTGACGTTTCTCCAGCTTATACAACAACAGTCTAGACCTTACCTTTGAAATTACTCCGCGAAAATTCTGCGACCACAGCATGTTCGAGGGACTAGTAAATTTTTCATGTTCAAGCTATTTTTTCCATTGAAAATTGAGCTTTTTGTATTTGTAATCCCATTTTTTTTTTGGCTTTACAACCGTTGTCGGTCAAGGCCTGCCTGTACCACTTCTGGGCTTGGCTTTCAGTGAGTTATGTATTTCCTCCCATAGCAGGATAGCCAGTCCTACGTATGGCGGTACGCTCCATTGAATGGGGCTTGAATGGAGGGCATGTTGTTAAGTCGTACGAGTTGACAACCCATAGTATCTCTCATATATTTCTTAACGACTTCATACCAGTGCTCCCTCTTTTTGTGGATTGAAATTGTCCATGTCGTGACAAGATATTGATTTTTTTTAGGTGCCTCACTAGAGTCAAGCGAGTAATAGCATAACGCATGACTAAAATTTTGACCGGCGCTCTGGTCGTTGGAAGGTTTATATCTTCGAAATACACTTATTAAACGTATTGAATGAAATAGATTCATCGCAAATTGATATAAGAAGTAAAATAAATTATCAAATTCCGTGTCCATCTTTCGCTGCAACAGAGTGTCCGTCTTTCCCGCTTGGGTGTCCGAATTTATAAACCACCAGAAAACAATATGTTTGAATTTTTCGATTTCATTCTCCCACCAGTTTTTTGCTTAATAACCACCACAACACATTCATGTAATAAAACTTCTAAAAATATAAATAAATGCAAGTTACAGAGCTTAAGATGCGCAGTAGTCAAATTACATCTACAAGGGGTACGCACGATTGAAAATTTGTTTTGTTTCTTGAATTTAACCAATGGATATATTATCCCAAAAACGTTCTCAAATGTGTTGTTTTACTTTCAGTTTGGATGCTTCATTGTTGAATAATTCGATATTAACATTTTCCATACATTTATGAGAAGTGTCCATCATACCCGCAGTGACCGTCTTTATCTACCTTCCCCTACAAATGCCTAAATCACTTTTGTAGAACCCATTACATAGCTGCGTCAAACGCATAGAACAGTCGTTTTTAATTTCTGTACTATAATTATCTTGGCATTGTCCGGATGCACATCTGAGGATTTAAGGGCGTTATCAAGATCTATTAAGGAGAACATGTCAATGTGTTTAGAGTAAATTGACAGAAAGCCATGGGAAAATTTTGACAGTTAAATTGAACATTGTCTATGTTTAGCGATGGACGTTGCTATGGAGTGAATGAGAGTTTTGTTCAGCATTTTGCACTCATTTCCTTTTATAATCTTACAAGAATTAGAATCAAATTAGAATATTACATGGCTGATACAATCCAAGGATCTCTTTTACCATTCGTCGCCGGGTTATAAGCAAAAGACGGTATGCATATTGTACTTGTGTGTGCCGATTTGATGTTTCATTTTACTCTCAGTGTTTAACGGAAAGTAAATAGGACTTCTTTTAACCCAGTTGCAACATATAAAGTGCTGTTTTATGCCTATTAAACTTTTTGTTCTTCCAGCAGGACCGTTGCAAACGGTAGTGATTCGTGGTCATGGAATGGCAAGCAATGAGATTATCTATATACAGAGTGCACTGCAATTACTTCTCCTTTATTCTCCACAAGTGATTGACCGCAAGAAATTTAACTAATATAATCTTCCTAATAGTAAGTTCGTCTACTTTTCGACGTTAACTATTAGCCATTTTATGTAAACACTTTTTCATGAAACTGTCAAAAGCGAGCTGAAAATGGCAACCTAGCAACGGGCTTTGCATCGACCTGTTCTCCTTAATAGATCTTGGGCGTTATCGTCAGCGTAATCTAAGGCTTACTTTGTTAAGGCTAACTTAGCTTCCACAACTGTGGGACGTAAACTAACAACTCTGTGTACACTTTCATTTCTGGGATGTAAACTCAATACACAGAATATTCCAACTCAAACGACATGGCTAGTGTTGAGTGACAAGATTTAATGTAATTTGCTGTAAGCAGTATGGGAGATTCACACACACACATCTGCATACAATATGACTTCACTGGTTTGGATACGATAGCTTGCCAACTTGTGAGTTTGCAGTCCATAATTAGGTAGTTTGACTGACGGCAAATGTGACGATTAAAAAGAGCGCAGAAAAATGTTACTCTCAAATCTTAGTGATCCATACTAAAATGCATCACAATGGCTTCTTTGCTTAATAGCTTCATGGTAATCACACCGGTGTTTCTTTCTTATGAAATCTACCTCGTAGGCTGGAGACGATCCAACTATTCACGTGCCAATTAGTGAACAATCCAACTAAATAAGATCCAACCTGTGAGTCTATAATGTATATATCATCCGAACCAATGGAACCAATGAATTCAAGAAACAAAACAAATTTTCAATCGTGCGTACCCCTTGTAGATGTAATTTGACTACTGCGCATCTTAAGCTCTGTAACTTGCATTTATTTATATTTTTAGAAGTTTTATTACATGAATGTGTTGTGGTGGTTATTAAGCAAAAAACTGGTGGGAGAATGAAATCGAAAAATTCAAACATATTGTTTTCTGGTGGTTTATAAATTCGGACACCCAAGCGGGAAAGACGGACACTCTGTTGCAGCGAAAGATGGACACGGAATTTGATAATTTATTTTACTTCTTATATCAATTTGCGATGAATCTATTTCATTCAATACGTTTAATAAGTGTATTTCGAAGATATAAACCTTCCAACGACCAGAGCGCCGGTCAAAATTTTAGTCATGCGTTATGCTATTACTCGCTTGACTCTAGTGAGGCACCTAAAAAAATCAATATCTTGTCACGACATGGACAATTTCAATCCACAAAAAGAGGGAGCACTGGTATGAAGTCGTTAAGAAATATATGAGAGATACTATGGGTTGTCAACTCGTACGACTTAACAACATGCCCTCCATTCAAGCCCCATTCAATGGAGCGTACCGCCATACGTAGGACTGGCTATCCTGCTATGGGAGGAAATACATAACTCACTGAAAGCCAAGCCCAGAAGTGGTACAGGCAGGCCTTGACCGACAACGGTTGTAAAGCCAAAAAAAAAATGGGATTACAAATACAAAAAGCTCAATTTTCAATGGAAAAAATAGCTTGAACATGAAAAATTTACTAGTCCCTCGAACATGCTGTGGTCGCAGAATTTTCGCGGAGTAATTTCAAAGGTAAGGTCTAGACTGTTGTTGTATAAGCTGGAGAAACGTCAGTTGTTATTGCCCGATATTTCAATAATGGTTTAGATTCTGCATTCTACGAAGTGTTAGAAGAGGCACTTACAATTCCTAAGTTAACGACTGAACCGTCGTTGCAATTGACCAGGACTTAGTTTATGTACGTACCTAGACGTGGAAATTAATGTGATATGTAAAAATATTATAAACCTTTTCAATTTCCAACGTTTTTTTCGGGTGTCCATCTTACCCTTCATGGTGTCCATCTTTCCCTTATCAGGCAGAAAATACACGGATCGGAATTTCGCGTCCGCGGAATTCCTCATGCTGTCAAGTTTACCCATATACAAACTTTCAACGACTACTTTTCTGAACTGCCATATCCATACATTTTTCAACAGGCGGTCCGGTTCGTGTATTTTCGGCCTCAGGTGTCCGTCTTACCCGAACATTTAAAAACTGCACAAAAAACATGTTTTTGTTTGATGAAAACAAAACCATGAAAATCGATAAAAACCAAAAATATTCAACACATTTTATGATCAAAGACGAGTTTAAGATAATTTATGCATATTTTCATGATCCGTTTTTACCTACCTTCCCCTGTTTAAAATTTATTTAAAAAAGAATACAAGAATGAACAGAACATCTGGCTTTATTTACAGCAGGTTTTTTATTGAAAACTTTCGCTCAAACTTTCTTGTCAACTCTTCCGTATGAAGTATTTATGATCTACAAAGAAAACTCCAGGTATGCTAATGCTTAATTTTTTAATCAGTAGTATATTCGATTTGATATGAATAATGTTTAATTGATTTTTGTAAGTTTCGTGTTTTCATTTCTTCTTTTTAAGCATTAACTGGAACAGGACAAGCCATCTTGGCGGCCACATTTATTTACCTGAACCGTAAGTACATACAAATATTACGATAAAAGCCAAGAAATATGCCAAGTAACAAAACGAAACAATCATTTAAAATGCTGTAAATTTAATTTAAAAATTATGTAACGATACGTAAATGTATGTTGTAAACTATATAATTTCTGGCTAGTATGAAAAGTATTATATTTGTAGCAATTATTATTGATTTAATCCATAATTGTTTTCTGTTTCCAATTCATTCATCAAATCTTGCTCAATATACAACAACGCATGACTATTCAATCTTTTTCACCCATGGAATTTCGCAAATAAGATTTTACTCGTTTTAACACTGAAAACGATCTTTCACCAGATGCATTTGAAACTGGAATTGTTAAAAGTATTTGAAGCAATGTTTCCATGTTAGGGAAAGTGCACGACATGTTTTTAGCCACTTCAAACATAGCATGTAAATTCACCTTGCAATCATTTCCATCTGTATCTATTTGACGCGGTTTTGCCAAACCTTCGTTATCTTTAATAAAGATAAAAAAATGGTCGAACTCGTCGTGCAAATTACTACTATCGATATCATTTTTATATGCTTCAGACAGTTTGTTTAGAGATTTTTTTCTGGTTTCCTCTGACAAATCCCAATCATAAAAAAACATTGAATGGTTCCAGAACTGCCTAGTACTTTTCAGCCCTTTGTGATATATGTGCTTTAACATTATCACATATCACATAGAAAGAATTTACTATAAAGTCTTCCCTAATTGAAAATTCATAACTATTTTCTTGAGATTCATCAAAAAACAATTTTCGTTTACGGGAGCGCCTATCTGTGGTAAAAAATGAAGATATATCAGATACCTCTTTGGCAATGTCTTCAACTTTTGTAAAATTAACACGAAAATGATCTACAAATTTAACAAGTGACTTCAGTAATGTAACCCCTTTCAATAGTTCACATTCTACCGTCTGCAGTGATTTACTCACAGCATTGATTCTTTGTAGAAGTGTGTTCCAAATAACGGTCATTAGCACTGTTTCATGTTTTGCCATTTGTTTTAGAAGTGCATTTGCTTCGTCTAATGTCGCATATTTTTCATCTTTATCAGAATAGATATCTGACAAAGCATCTTTAATGTTTTTGAAACCCTCTTTCAACGCGTGCACAGCATCTGCCCTTGCTGACCATCTGGTTATTGAACATCTTTTTAACAATACGGGTGGCTGATGCGGGTGTTTTTTTAAATTGTCGGTTAAAACTTTCCATCGATGGGTTGAAGAGGAGAAAAATGTATACAGGTTTTGCAAAAAGTTAAAATAGTGTACAGCTGCTGTACAATTTTCGGCTGCAAAATTAGCGACTAAATTCAAAGAATGATTAGCACAAGGAATAAATACAGCACTTGCACTATGTTGTTTAATGCGAGCTTGTAGTCCGGAATATTTACCGGCCATGTTCGATGCGTTATCGAATGACTGTCCTCTACAGTTTGAAATATTCAACCCTAAGTTATCTAACTTACCCAATAATTCTTGTTCTAGATAAGACGCATTATGTTTGTCAATCGGAATAAAACCTAAAAAACGTTCCTTGACTTTACCACAAGATGCAACAAAACGTATGATGAAAGTTAGTTGATCTATGTGAGCAATGTCTGGTGTGGAATCTACTATTATACTATAATACTTGGCTAACTTTACTTCTTCGATTATTTTATTTTTTATGCTTTCACTCATTATGTCTAGAAACTCGTCGCAAATATGATGCGATAAATAGTTGACTTTTCCACGCCCTTGGTTACCATGTTTCTCAAAATGTTCTTTTAAAAACTGTCATATTCACTCAAATACTCTAGACAAGATAAATAATTTCCCTTCCGCTCACTTTGTTCACTTTCGTCGTGTCCTCTAAATGCTATTCCTAATCTACTTAACAATTTTATTGTACTAACTACACGTGTGAGTACTTTTCTCCAATACTCTTCCTCTTTTCTTATGTCTAATTCTAAGTCGGTATCGATTCTATTTAATATATGGGATCTTTTATAAAGAATGCACATTGAACCTATGTGCTCTTTGGATGTTTCATGTGTCGTCAAAAGGCTGGTAATAGATTTCCAGTTATTTAACCCAGTGACAAATTTAGATGAAAAATTGGAGAAAAGTAAACACGGATAGCAATAAACACATTTTGAAGTTTCTTAGAACACAAGCCAAGTTCTCTCTTCGATACCACCGTTTTTTTTTTCCTGTAGAAGTGATCTTTGGTGAGACTGCGATAATAGGGTTGATCGTTAGATGTATAAAGTGTTTTTGAACTTGCAATGTCGCCATAGTTTGAAGGTTTCGTTTTAACAATCTTATTGATGAAATCATCCGAAAAGGGACGTTTCCACAATGCAATATCATTAATATAGGACATATTTGTGGACGGACTATCATGTGTTTCCAATGGACTATTCTGTGTTTCATTGGTTTCGAAAAGATTTTGATTGTTTTCTAATGTTGAACATTGCTTGGATGTAGACGGAAAAACATCATTGTTTTCGTCTGCATTCAAAGATGACTTTGGCAAGAGAAACTTGTCTAAGGCATTTTTTTGCGTTTTAATAATTTCATCTTCTTTTTTAATTTTTTTGCGCTTTTCTGCGGCGCTTTGATAATGCTTCATTTTTTTTATTCCTATTGGGAACGAAACACTAACTTGATTTGTTATGTATTGTTTTTGTTTAATACTTACCGTTTCAAATTTACCTCAATAAAAAATGGTCATAAAAATATACACAGAATTTTTTAAACGATGAAGCTTAATATAATTAAAAATGTTAATCTCAAATTCGCCAGCACATTCACGCTCCTACACTAATTGTCAGGCCTTACTTACCTTGAGGTAATTTTAAATTTATTAATAGTGTATGATTAAATTTAAAAAAATGTATAAAAAGGCAAAAATACAAGAAAAACCAAATGTAGCACATGAACTGAGCACCTTTAAGCAAAAGTACTTGAGAACACTTTTGTTTTCAACACATTTAACATATCAAACTTAAACAAATTTTTGAGACCAAAACACAATAAACCGTGCACAACAAATCAAACAACGAACTAAGTTCACATAAAATATTATTGAACACACGCACCGAGCTAGTGTTAATATGAAATACGCGAGCAAACTTTTCTTTTCAGCACTTGTTTCACAACGATTCACTCTTTCGACTTGATCCAATAAAAATTGCGATCAAACTGAACCTTTTTGCTGCCTTGAACCAACTGAAAATGAATTTACTGTATGGCTTTGTACGCAGCTTAAAATTATCAGGAAAAAATTGCCTATGGAGGTTTGGCAAAGTGTATATGAGCTTGTGCTAATCTTTACACGGGAGCCAACGGTTTGGAGCAGAGGTTTTCAACCTAGAGAGGAATTTTGAATTTTTTATCAAAATTTCGATAAATATGATAGTTTGATACGATCTTTCCCAGCTCATGAGCTTGTGAAAAATGAAAGTGGGAAGTGAAATTATACATGCACCCTATATGGGAAAAAAGCTACAAAAAGGTTGAAAACCACTGATTTGCAGTGCGTTTTTTGATCAGCCGAAAAACTTTTGCTACCTTCCGTCGCGTGTCAGTGCTACAGTTTTTTTTGGTGTGGGTGCGAGTAAACCAAAAGGGGCCCCTAACCAGTTAAAACTGGTGAAGAGGATCGTATTGGTAACTTGGAATGAAATTCTAGAGAAATGAAGTGTGTGTCGGGGCCCCCAGCCAGTTAATCTTTGTTTCTTTGGTGGTATAGTGTGACATGCCAGATCAATGTGTGTGCAAATGGTTTGCAGTGCGTTTTTTGATCAGCCGAAAAACTTTTGCTACCTTCCGTCGCGTGTCAGTGCTACAGTTTTTTTTCGGTGTGGGTGCGAGTAAACCAGAAGGGGCCCCTAACCAGTTAAAACTGGTGGAGAGGATCGTATTGGTAACTTGGAATGAAATTCTAGAGAAATGAAGCGTGTGTCGGGGCCCCCAGCCAGTTAAGCTTTGTTTCTTTGGTGGTATAGTGTGACATGCCAGATCAATGTGTGTGTAAATGGATTTGTGGTGCAAACCAAAACGGTTCTTACGACAGATTTGTACGAAAACAGAATATTATAAACTTCGACGGGGCCCCTCTATAGTCGGGGCCCCAGGCGGCCGCCTAGTCCGCCTACCGTTAGATCCGCCGCTGGGTGGGTTCAGAGGGGAGCCAGCTATTTCAACCTCAACACAACCAGGGTCGACACAATAGTACGGCCCATCCCGGTTACCGCAACACGAAGAGTCTACAGCTGGTTGAAACGGAACAAATAGCGGGCGACGTTACACCTGTACCCTTACGGAGGTGTCCGGAGGAATCTCGAATTCCCTGCTGTTCTATACTGCCATGAGGCCAGGAAGATGGCATCAGCGCTAAAGACGATCTTCTCAAAGCATTTGCAAAGCGACCGACGCAAATTCAAAGTGTTGAGAAGCTCAATTTGGGAACAAAGGTATGAAAAGTTGTTAACCTAAAACAAAAACGTTTTCATTTTAGCTAAAGCAGTGAACCAAAGATGTATTAACTTAAACAAGGCGGGCGAACAAGAACTCCCAGCGGATAGGAAACGACCAGCAGCTGCTTAGGTTAAGCCGGCTCCCAAGACAAAGCCCACGGCATGCGTGTATATCCTGTGAGCGTTGATGTAAAGGCAAATTTGCGATGGCTGAGCTTTTCACATGGAAACCAAGTGATAAAAACGAGCTTTAAAACTATAATTTAAGATATTCGGCTAATACAGCATCAGCGAAAGCACATGTAATTAGCGAACGATAACAACAACACCAACAACAACAACAACAACAACAACTGCGCCACACTTGGGGGGGCATTGTTGGAACCTTATAACAGCGGCTTAGGATGGTTCCAACGACCTGACAATATTATCGTTAGGAAGAGAGAAAAAGAGGAAAACAGAGTAGAAAAAGAGAGAGAATTTGCAACGAAATAGTATAAAAAGGGTTCGAAAGACAAACCGCGGGAGTATTACCAAATAACCAGCGGAAAAAAGAGACCAATTTTTTGGCAACATCTTACGAGTAAAACTAAAACTATCGAAGTGTTCGGCATTAAATTATTTTTTCGCTTCGTTTTCTAACAAAGAGATTTAAAGCAAATTTGTCCACAGCAGGCGTCGTGTTTCTGTTTTTTTATTCAGAAAGAACGGCTTCGGCTGTATTGCTTAAGTCGTGTTTCTGTAATAATTGAAAAAAATGTATGTATATATAATTTGTGAGATGGAAAAATCATGTTACTTTAGATTTAAATTATTACTTAAAATGGCACTGAAGCGTCTTTTCGATCCCTTGGTACCATAGCTGTCCTCCTGCCACTGTGGTAATATTTTGTCTGACGTTCACGGGAGTTTTCAGAAACGTCCTTGCATCCATTGGAACGTAATATTCCGTTGTCTCCGTGTCGTATGATTGTCGTATGATCCCAAGCAAATCATTTAAAGCTGTGTGGGTTTGTCGATGAGATGGGGCCCACATTCTTAATTTCCTTGATAATATGTTTTCAGATTGAGGATCCGTATCATAATTTTCTGTATGCTGATTATCTTCGCCTTCATCTTCGTCACTTTCGTTCAGCCATTCCTCCAACCATTCGTCTTGGGGCTCATCGTCGTCAAATACTTCTTCATCGGAGACATTCTCATCAACGAATTCCGCACCAGCATGCCGAATTTCAAACACTGAAAGTGAAATGTAAAAAGAAACAGAACATAACTTTTACTTATACTGCAAAAACGGCTAGAGCAATTTTTAGTTACAATAGACTTATATTATATTACGATAGGCGATAGATGAACGTTAAACACTTAAGGGCCAGCAATTAGCATAAGTTATCTAAAATAGAAGCCTCTGGCTTGTCACAGACGCATTTATGAACATTTTACCACCATCCCGATATTGAAGGGTTTTAACGATAATCACACGCGTTATTTCTGAGACGAACTGGCGTGACATGAAGGAATATAGTTGTCGAGTAAAATTTGCTTCTCATGCCACTTGTCATGCATTTAAATAATAAAATTGATGGAAAAGATTTAGAATTTGACTTCAAGCTTTTATTTCACACTTCACGGTACAAGGTTAATGCGTCGAAAACAGAATACAAAAGAATAACGTGGTTGTAGAAAGAGACAGAACGTGACGCTACGAAAAGCGCGGACACACACTTCTGTCAGTTTGAAGTTCGGTTGATTGTAGGTTTATCCAGTCAGATTTAAGGATCGAAGTGTATCATATTGCCAATCCTAACTGTAGGGATTGAGATAGGACAGGGAAATAATAATATAAAAAATAAAAAAAAGGAAGCAAGTGATGAACTAATATATCAGTTGAATGAGAAGGAGTAATACTGATAGGAACGGTTAATAATAATATTCAAGACAAAAATTGAATTACCCTTGCAAGAAAATATTTAATCAAGCAATTTGCTTGAAAGGGCGAAAGAGCGTCAAGCGCAAAACAGGCCGGGCGAAACTGGAAAGTAAAGGAAGTTGGGGAAGACGGACGTCAGTCTTGTGGTTGATCAATTGAAGCAAGGTTGTGGGGAGGTTTAAAGCGAGGAAATAAAGAAAAAAAAGTTTGATAAAAGTAAAAAAAAATAGATAAAAGTGAAGAAAAATGTCCATCGATCACGACAATGGCGCAAGTCGGTGAGTTGTGAGTAAAGAAGCTCTCGACAAGAATGTAGCGCGTTGAATTCAAGTGAAGATCGTCATAAAAATACGACGCACGCGACACAGAAAATGGCGGTGCCCTGTCAAGCGGATAAAATATTGTACAGTTTTCATCCACAATACTTTTTTTATTTAAAGACCCCGTACGATTTTAGTTAACACTTTAAAATTCTTTAATGATCATAAATAAGATATTACGGATTAAATATATACTCGTGTGTGAGCGTCGATATATACGATATACGACGATATTATATACATATATATGTATGTACAAGTATGTCTTTGCCGAAGTAAAGGCGGAAAGAAAGTGTTTCAATATGGCGACGTGTGGTTTCCAGTGCAGAGAAATAATAAGTCGCGATTTTTCTTTTCGAAAATTGCGCAACTGTTTTCTATTATTTTTTGGAGAAGGAACTGTAATTTCGAAGACATACTTATAGAATTATAATAAAGTACGAAGCTCGCGCGTGTGTGTCTGTGCGTGTGCACGTGTGTATGTATATGTGTGTCCCGGTAACAAAAAAAAAAATAAAAAAAAACCACACGATCACGTAAATAAAATGGAGGGTTCAAATTTTAAAACAGAAAAAAAAGTTTTACAACTAACCATCTTCTTTATATAGACGTTTTTTTCACATTGTTTTACTATTAGTTATTTACATCGGTTTTTTTTTAACAAAAATATATTAAATTTTAATAGCTTAAAGTAATACATATGATAACTGTGTAATATACAGGCGCGTACCTGTGCGCACCGGGCACTTGTGTGGATGTACATACTCATGTTCATATGCAAGCAATAATACGCTTATCAAAAAAAAAACAATACCTAAACTAGCAAATCCTGAGTGATTTGGCAATATGGAAAATTCAAGAATACAGCCAGCTCCCTGAGAGGACGGTGCTTCCCTGAGAGGAATTTCTTGAAAAATTAACCATGTATCCCTGAGAGGACACTGTTTCCCTGAGAGGAATTTCCAGAAAAATTAACCATGTATCCCTGAGAGGACACTGTTTCCCTGAGAGGAATTTTCCGAAAAATATATATTAAAAAATGCATGACATAGACACAGCTTGTTTCCGAGACACGTGAACCCGAGATTAATAGTATAATTTTAAATCAATTTACAAACAACAAATAGTTTTTATCTCTTTTCACGGATATGTACCTAAAAATAATTTGAGGTTAAAAAAAATATAAATAAAAAAAAACTTACTTTATGCATCACAAACTACCCCCATTTAAATATTATACTTAAATATTTAACTGTACGTCTCGGGAACGCATAAACTCGTGCCTTATGAACAGGCTGTGTACTTCTAGTATTAACTTCTGACGCGAACGATACGGTCTCAGCACCTCTATCAGCATTCCATAATACTTAACAGAACTATATTTTGGTTTGTCTTCATAGTTAATTTATTTATGGTGGTATTGTTTTCGCGTTTTGTTAATATTTTATCATAGCATGACACAGGCCAACATTGATGCATTAACGGAGGCTTTATTAGCAGAAAAAAACAAGAATGCCCTCTTGGAGAAAGAACTTAAGGAAACTCGTAAAAAGATCCGGCATAACACCTGGATAGAAGAACCTTCGGAAAATCAACCGTTTGACCCCGAACCATACGGGTCCTCGACAATGACCCAAACACCAGTACAGTCTACTAACGAACTTTCGATGCTTACGTCGATGTCATTCGCCTCGTTACAAGTTTCCACTTGTACTCCCAAGTAAAGAGAGGAAGTGGATAAAAAATCCTTCGAACGATTGAAGGAACAGCTCGAAGCAGCAATGAAATTCGCAGGCATTTTTAACGAAAACATGAAAATGAATGCTTTCAAAATGAAAGCAGGTTATTCCTTATTAGATACTCTGGAAGCTACATCACCGAATGATTCATCGAGCGATGCACAGTTATTCCCGTATACTAATGCAATGGAAAGGTTGCATAAATACTATAGCTCACACGATTACGTTTTCCTACAGCGACAAAAATTACGCTCTATGAATCAGAATGACGGCGAGTCCGATTTAACATACGTAAAGAAAATAATTGACCTAGCAAAGCTCTGCAACTACAAAGACAACCAATTGATAGAAACAGTAGTCGACGTGATCCAAGCACATGCTACTAATCCAAGAGTCCGTAAGACAGGAATAAAAGTTCTAAGGAAACGTGGATCAATAACAGATCTTTTGGACAAAGTGCGAGAATGCGAAATGGAACAAATGAACGATATAAATTTCGCAAGGACCCACCAGCAAAACTCACAAGTCCAACCATCAGCACTAGTGGCCGCCGTGTCCAACAGCTCTTACCATAACAATGGGCCTCGTATGGAAGGATTCCATCGCAGTAACTCACTGTACCATCAGAAATATTGGGGCATGCAAAGCGGAAGAGGAACATCTAGACTAACACCATCGCGGTTTTCATCAAATAGACCTTCCGGAGGTCGTCGCGAACAATGTGGAAGATGCACTAGAAACTATCATTCTTCTGAGAACTGCCACGCCATCAGCAAAAGATGTCAAAACTGCCACACCGTAGGGCACATCGAACGTGCATGCCGTCAGGGGATTCAGGATAAAACCAAACGTCGCGCAGAGGAAGAAGAAGCAGGATCACCAGCAATTAAGACCCGGAAGATCGCGGCAATTATGGACAGCAATAACACGCCCGAAACAACCAGTGATAAAGAGATCGTAAGTGATATACAATCATCTGATCTTATCTGACCGCTCGATCAAATTATATATTCCTATACTGAATTCTATGATTTTTCTATTCACTCACATTCTAAATTTATTCACGCTTCTAAATTGTTCACAAAAGAGAATTCCAAGAATTAACGCCTTAAAATTTGTTATGGTTTGCAACTGACGAATTAGGTATAAAAAATAAATAAAAAATAAAAATAAAAATAAATAATATTAATACAGCGATAGTACTTACAGTTTCTTGTTAAAAATATATTCCACAAGCTACAACTTTATTTAACATGGTACACCTAACATACCTATTATTAGTCCGGGACGAGATACCGGAACGGAATGATATTAAATTAGAGTACAGATAGTTATTATATTCTATTTGAAGGAATATTTTATACAAGTACATGCGTATGTATATACATACGGACATATATACATGGGTATACGGCGTACACGTATATATGTGCGGGTGGGCGCTTATATGTACACACGTATATACATAAACCAGACATATTGAATTTTAATGTACTTCCAGGATATGATGAAAGTGGCGAGTAAAGACAGCTATTTACAGTTAACAAAGTCCCCTGAACAGACAACCGCTATAAATAATGACCAGTTGTGCTCAGTCGAGAAGGGAATCGACAACGAAGGCTTTATTGTCGGATATGTCGCAGGCGTTCCTGTGAATTTCATGATTGACTCCGGAGCGGACGTGAACACAGTAGCTGAGGATATTTATGAAGAGTTAAGAGCAAGTGACCCTAGAACGAACCCGATATACAATATAAACGATGGAACCGATCGGTCATTGAAAGCTTACGGGGTACAGAAGGAAATTCCTGTGGTTGCTTCCTTCATAGCCGAGCTCTACATATCTGAAGAACGCCCAAGATCTTTAGAAAAATTCTACGTTATTGCAAAAGCAAAGCCTTTGCTTAGTAGAAGTACAGCAATTATATATAGCGTGCTGCAATTGGGCTTGAACGTGCCAGTAAAATGTTGCGCATCAGAAATCTATAATCGGTTGTTACCGGGAGAAATACTGGCGATATCAATGTCGGGGGAGTTCCCAAAATTCAACGTTGCTCCTGTAGTTCTCTCATACGATCGAAGCTTACCACCATCTCGAAACGTTTTTACCAATATACCAATCGCTTTCAGAAACGAAACAGAAAAGCGTTTAGAGAATCTCTTATCCTCCGGGATTATAGAACGCGTAAATGAACAAATGGACAAGTCTTTTGCTCGTCACTCCTGGTAGTACCGAAGGGTAAAAACGACATCCGACTAGTCGTTGATCTTCGAGGACCAAATAAATGTATCGTAAGATCGCCGTTCAGAATGCCAACGTTGGAAGCGATACTATCAAAACTAAACGGGGCATCATGGTTTTCGACCATAGATTTGACTAGTGCCTTTTTCCACGTTGAGCTCCACGAATCCTGTCGTCATCTAACGAATTTCTTCGCTGGTAACGGTACTTACCGTTTCAAAAGATTGCCGTTCGGATTATGCAACTCACCAGATATCTTCCAGGAACTTTTACAAACCGTTGTCCTGGCTGACTGCCCAGGAGTCCTTAATTACTTAGACGACATTCTAGTGTTTGGCTCTACTAAGAAAGAACACGATCGACACTTAGATTCAGTCCTTTTAAGATTGCGCGAACATAATGTCCGTTTAAACGACAACAAATGTAGGTCCGTTAAATTTCTTGGATTCAACTTATCTGGTGACGGATGGAGAGTTGAGGACGACAAGAGAAAAGCCATCGAGAACTTTCGTAGACCGGAATGCTTATCCGAAGTCAAAAGTTTCTTAGGGCTAATGAATTTTGCAGAACGTTTCATCCCTAAAAGAGCCGAAAAAACAGAGAGACTAAGAACTCTTGCCAGATCCGAGACTTTTTACTGGACGAGGGAAGAAGAAAATGAATTTCAATTTCTGACTAGGGAAGCTCTTAACGCAATTAATAGACTCGGATATTTTGATGAAAAGGATACCACAGAACTTTATGTTGACGCGTCCCCAACAGGACTCGGCGCAGTACTTGTACAATTTAACGACGCAAAAACACCACGTATAATAGCTTGCGCTTCCAAATCACTCACATCATCAGAAAAAAGATACCCTCATACGCAGAAAGAAGCTTTGGCAATAGTATGGAGTGTAGAAAGGTTTACCTATTACTTGATAAACAAATTCTTCACAATTAGAACAGACTCTGAGGCTAATGAGTTTATATTCGGCAGCTGCCAACTTACGGGTAAAAGAGCGATTACAAGGGCAGAAGCATGGGCTCTTCGTCTTCTTCCATATCAATTTAATGTAGCTAGAATACCCGGAGATTTGAACGTTGCCGACGCACTTTCACGATTGATCGGTAAGTCTCAAACAGACGACGCGTTCGATGAAGATAACGAAAAACATTTGCTATATGCACTGGACGCTGGCGATATGAATATCTCATGGATAGATATACAAACATCATCCGAATCAGACGAAGAACTGCTAGCTGTTAGAACGGCAATTCAAAACGGGAAGTGGATAAAATCCCTCCGGCGATATGAGGCAGAAAGCAAAAACCTCGAAACATTAGGACCTATCGTTTTCAAGGGCGACCTTATAGTACTACCTACAAATCTTCGAGCTAGAGCACTAGAAGCGGCCCATCGAGGTCACGTCGGTTGTGGGGCTACAAAGAAGATACTGCGAGAATTCTTTTGGTGGCTGAATATGTCGAGGGAAGCAGCGGATTACGTGAGTAATTGCGAGACCTGTATCGTAGTCTCGAAAAGGAACCCACCTATACCCTTATCATGTAGAGAATTACCTAACGGACCGTGGGAGATTTTATAGATCGATTTCCTATCCCTACAGGGTTTTGGATCGGGGGAGTTTCTGCTGATCGTAGATACGTATTCTCGTTATTTACACGTGTCAGAAATGAGACTGACAAATGCTAAGAGTACCAACGCAGCCCTATCTAAAGTCTTTTCAATATGGGGGTTGCCTTTAATTGTCGAAAGCGATAATGGGCCTCCTTTTCAGAGTTCGGAATTTATTCAATATTGGGAAGCTAAAGGGATTAGGGTTAAAAATCAATACCCCTAAGCGCACAGTCGAACGGAGCGGTAGAACGACAGAACCAAGGTGTCATTAAGGCGGTAGCAGCAGCAAAAGCAGAAGGAAGGAACTGGAGAATAGCATTGGACGAGTACGTCCATACTCATAACACACGAAAACATCACTCGCGTTTGGGAATAACACCCTTTGAACTGCTGGTGGGATGGCGGTATCGAGGCACCTTTCCTTGCTTGTGGAGGTCCAAGTACGAACCGGATAGAGACGAGGTACGGGAAAATGACAACTTATCAAAACTAATAAGTAAACAGTACGCAGACAAACATCGAGGAGCAAAAGAAAATGACATCGCAACCGGCGACATAGTTTTAACAGTTACTTCTCAAAGAACAAAAACCGATCCTACCTTTTCCAACGAAAGGTACACGGTATTAACGAGAGAAGGCGCCAAGGTTGTTATCGTAGACGGGTCCGGGAATAAGCTAACTAGAAATGTCCGAGATGTCAAGCGCGTTCCAAATATTAGTGATAACTCTTCAGTCGAGGATCAGGGATTAACAGAGGAAGATTGTTTTATAACGCTACCAATGTCTGTTTCACAACAAGTTACCGATAATAGAAACAATGTAGAAGCTAGACCTAAGAAAGACATTCGCATACCGGAAAGATTCAAAAATACACTAATGTACCATATTTGTTGATTAAGAGTAGAGGTGGCGTAGGATGTAGGGATTGAGATAGGACAGGGAAATAATAATAAAAAAAATAAAAAAAAAGAAACAAGTGATGAACTAATATATCAGTTGAATGAGAAGGAGTAATACTGATAGGAACGGTTAATAATAATATTCAAAACAAAAATTGAATTACCCTTGCAAGAAAATATTTAATCAAGCAATTTGCTTGAAAGGGCGAAAGAGCGTCAAGCGCAAAACAGGCCGGGCGAAACTGGAAAGTAAAAGAAGTTGGGGAAGACGGACGTCAGTCTTGTGGTTGATCAATTGAAGCAAGGTTGTGGGGAGGTTTAAAGCGAGGAAATAAAGAAAAAAAAGTTTGATAAAAGTAAAAAAAAATAGATAAAAGTGAAGAAAAATGTCCATCGATCACGACACTAACATTACAGGGTTTCCCACGATTTATTGGTCAGTTCCCATGATTTTTTGGTGCGTTCCCACGATTTTTTGGTTGTATCCCATAGATTTTTGGTTCGATCCTATAATTTATTGGTATTTTCCGATTGGATATCAATACAATTAGACCAAAAAATTCTGGGAAACGACCAAAAAATCGTGGGAACGCACCAAAAAAATATGGGAATCCACCAAAAATTGATGGGAACCAACCAATATATCGTGGGAAACCCTGTAAACACACAGCACTTGTCGATCTTATTTAATATCACTTAGACTTTTGGACACCATTTTTGTTATTATTTTTGAAGCATTTTATGAAGCTTTAACTTGGGGTTTTAAGCTAAAGTGACGCCACAAAATGGAATAAACACTAGGAAAAATCTTATTTTGTTAACTGAACTAACAATGTTTAACTTCACTTGGCCGACAACGATGCTGGAATGATGATGCCGGTTTGTTTACGTTCGAATGAGACCGACTGTCATTCTCGCTTTCGCTCTTTTACATGCCTGTCTCTTTCTCTCCACACATCATCTGAACGGTTCGAAGTCACCATACCCCCTCGCTACCTGTATGTCGATATTTCCCACCACCGCTGTCCCAGATCTAGCTGTCAATTGTTACGTGTGCGATCATCTATACTGGCAACCCGTTCGCCGCAACGCTCTGCATGCGCGCGTTTCGCCACACTCACCTCTACACACGTAAGGTCTCCCACCGTAAAACGGTGGGTGTAAGGTCATGGTGTGTTTGCTCCGCAGTGAGAGTACAAATTTTTTGTGTAAAAGTCGTTTAGAGAGACTCGAATTGGACTGTAAATCGTTTGTTAGAGTGTATTGGGGCAATACGAGTGGGAACCGCGTGAAAATCGGTGCGATAACGCGACAAAAAGGGGATAAGTTAAATAGGTCTTTCGCAATGCGGTTTGCGGTGAAAACTATTATTTAGTTCTTGGTGACATCTGAGTGACAACCACTACCCAGGTGACAAATTTTTGTTCGGGGAGCAGGTCCCAAGGGACGAAAAATTTGAGGCGACCGTTACTACTCGAAAAATGCTCGATTTAAAAAAAAATCGTAAAATTCGGGAAACTGTGCAGAAAATTCGGGGAAGCTGAGGAGTGTTGTCGGCAGCCCGAATCTGGTCGATTCGACGAGTTCGAGCAGCTCAAAAATGCTCGAATTTCCGGTTTTTAGTTGAGGTACGTGGAAAAAAAAATCGGAAACGACAAGTGGAACAACGAAAAGGCTTCCACCATGTCCCCGAATCGTATCCTGCGCCCGAGGTCGGGATCAATCGACGCCAGACCACCGGTGATTGCGAAGCCGATCGTAGTGCGGACCAAGCCGACGGAGGGGCAGACCACAGTCACGAGTGGTGCTGCTGGTACAAGTGGTATTGGTATGGCCACAGCAGCGATGGCGCCACAACAGTCCATGGAAAGACTCGTCGAGGGCTTGGAGAATGAGTTGTCTCTTCTCCGAGCTCAACTCATGGAGCAGGCGGAACAGTTCAGGAAAGACATCGCGACGATGCAGGAGCACCATCGCAAGGAGGTGATGCACCTGCGAGAGGAGAACCGTAAGGAGCGCCTGGAGCGAGAGAAGGTCTCCGGGCTGCTGGAGCAACTGGTGCTATGCAATCGCAGCGGCAACAGCAGCAGCAGCCGCTGCCACAACAACGAGCAGGTGTGGCGACGGCTACGGTGGTGACGTCTCCGGATCAGGACCAGGAAGGTGGCTCCTGGGCCGAGGTGGTGCGCCGCAAACCGGCTCGCCAGCAGGCGACGCAGTGGCAACAGCAACGTCCGCAAGAGGTGCAGCCGCGGACGAATCAGCCGAGTTACAGAGGGGCTGGGCAGCACCAGCAGCAGTGGCAGCTGAGGGGTCAGCTGTTGCGCAACCAGAGACAGCAACAGCCACGCACGACGACGACAGCAGCGGCAAAGAAGGCACGGAAGCGGCCCGACACCATTGTGGTGACGCCAGCGGAGGGTGTCAGTTTTTCTGACATGTACAGGAAAATCCGCAGAAGCCCTCTGCTTGACGGTTTGCAGGAAAAAATTGGCGTTGAAAAGCGGACGCCAAAGGACACCATGCGACTTCCGATCAGCCGCGACGTGGACAGCGCGGAACTGTGCCAACGCATCCGCGTTGCCATAGGAGAAAAGGGAGTTGCGATCGTTCGCACAGAGATGGCCCAGGTGATGGTCACTAACATCGACTCACTAGCGGAAGAGGATCAGCTGCGTAAGGCAATGCTGACGGCGCTGGGCAAAGAGCATGTTGAGGCCACCATCGACATGTGGGAGCGGCGGGACGGCACAAAACGTGCCCGCGTCACTCTGCCTCGGTCGGAAGCGGAGTATCTGGCCGGGAAGCGCCTAATCCTAGGGTACACCTCATGCTGCGTGTGGGAGGTCCCGAAAGCGTCGCTGGCGGAGAAGCGGTGCTTCCGGTGCCTGGAACGTGGCCACTTCGCCGGGCAATGCTCGGGGGAGGACCGCAGCAAGGTCTGCATCCGGTGTGGCGTGGAAGGCCACAGAGCAGTAACCTGCATTGGTAAAGTTCGTTGTCTGAAGTGTGGCGGCCCGCACCCGATTGCCTCCGCCTCGTGCAATGCTACAGCCCAACAATGATTGAAGTGCTGCAGATTAACATCGGGAAAAGCAGGAGCGCTCAAGATCTTGCGCTCCAGCGTATGAGAGAGGAAGGTGTCGACGTGATGTTTGTGACGGAGATCTACTCAGTCCCGGTCAATAACGGCAACTGGGCGTCTGATGAGGAACTTAAGGTGGCGATTGTCACCAGCGGCCAACGGTTCCCCATCCAGCGGGTGCGAAGCGTCCAGCATCCCGGAATTGTGGCGGCCGAGGTAGCTGGTATCGTGTTTATCTGCTGCTACATTCCGCCATCGGTTGGCCTACCGGACTCCGAGCGGCAGATGGACCGGGTGGAGGTGCTAGCGAGGGGTCACCCTTGTGTCGTCTTAGCCGGAGACTTCAACGCATGGCATAGTGCCTGGGGGAGCGAGCGGGCCAACCTTAAGGGTGAGGCACTCCTACAGACGGCGACGGGCCTCGGATTGGAGGTCCTGAACAGCGGTACTGAGCCGACGTTCCTGGGTAAGGGCGTGGCTCGGCCCAGCAGGGTGGACGTTGCCTTCGCAAGTCCATCGTTCTGCCGACCGGATGGAACAGCGGAGGTCATCAGCTCCTGGAGGACCCTTGCCTGCTACTCCTACAGCGACCACTGCTATATACGGTTTGCGGTCGGGCAGCAGTCTCGTGTTGACCAGCGGCCCGGACGGGGCACTCAGGGGCTGGAAGGCGTCGAAGGACGGGAGGCGGGTACTCGCTGGCGAACTCGCCAGTTTTGCCCCCATACTTTCGAGCTAGCGCTTGAGGCAACCCGCTTTGCAGATCGAGTATTTGATGCAGCAAGCCTGGGAAGGGCGCTTACACAGGCCTGCGATGCTACCATGGCGAGGATCGGGCACTCCCAGCGGAAGAAATGCAACGTCTATTGGTGGACCCCAGCCATTGGGGAGCTGACCGAGCGCTGTCGGTTGGCCCGAGAAAGGCAGAGCATGGCCTCGGACGAGACATCAGTCGAGCTGGCTTCGGAGGAGCACCTGGAGGCGCGTGCTGCCTTAAAGGCGGCAATTAAGGCCAGCAAAGCGCAGCAGTTCGACGAGTGGCTGCGGGCCTTAGCTGCGGACGAGACGGGACATTGGTTCCGGCAGGTCCTTCTGCGGTTTCGGGGCAGCTGGACGGCGCGAGAACGTGACCCAGCGGTACTGCAGCGGATCGTGGAGGAGCTGTTTCCGGAGCATCCCCCGGTAGAGTGGCCGGACGTCGAGCCTTCGGAAGGGGACACTTCAGTCCGTCCGATCAGTCGCCCGGAGTTACAGGCGATAGCGAGCGAGCTGCATCCGCGGAAAGCGCCTGGCCTGGATGGTGTGATTTAGCGAAGGTTTTCGAGCGGACGATACTCGACAGGCTGAACAAGCATCTCGAGAATCCGGAGTCGCCTCAGCTGGCGGAGAACCAGTTCGGCTTCCGGAGAAATCGAAGCACCTTGCAGCCGATTCAGATGGTGGTGGAAGCAGGCGAACGCGCGATGTCCTTCGGCAGGACGAACCAGCGGGATAAACGCTGCTTGATGGTTGTGGCGTTGGACGTAAAAAACGCCTTTAACTCTGCCAGTTGGCAGGCGATGGCGATGGCCCTGCGCGAGAAAGGGGTCCCAGCGCAGCTGCAACGCCTTCTCCGCGACTATTTTACCGACAGGGAGCTGGTGTATGATACCCATGATGGCCCGGTGTCACGTCGGGTAACGGCAGGCGTTCCACAGGGGTCAATCCTTGGCCCGACTCTGTGGAACGTCATGTACGACGGCGTGCTGCGTATCCAGCTCCCCGAAGGGGCCAGTGTAGTCGGCTTTGCGGACAACATCGCCATCCTGGCCGAGGGCTGCACACCAGAGGAGGCGACGACGGTTGCCGAGACATCGATCGACGCGGTGATGGGGTGGCTCGAGGAACGTCATCTTAGCCTCGCCCCCCATAAGACCGAGGCGGTCTTAATCTCGAGCCTGCGACGAGGACGAATGGAGGTTCCGGTACGCGTCGGCGAGGTCACCTGCATGACTAGGAGGTCGATCCGCTACCTGGGTGTCCAGCTTCAAGCGAAGCTATCGTGGAGACCGCATGTGGAAGCGGCCGTGGACAAGGCCCTCCGTGCGGTGGCGGCTGTCACCTCGGTGATGAGGAATCACAGGGGCCCCCAGATGGCCAAGCGGCGATTGCTGGCTGGAGAGGCTGAGTCCGTCATCCGCTACGCCTCGCCCATCTGGGCAAAGGCAACGGACCTGCAGTGGTGTCGGAGGAAACTCGCCCAAGTCCAGAGGCCGTTGGCTCGTAGAGTGACGAGTTCTTTCCGCTCAGTATCCTACGAGGTGGCAGTGGTGATGGCCGGTCTGGTACCCTACCGCCTTATCATCCAAGAAGACGCAAGGTGCCACCGTAGGCTGTTGGCCGAACCTGACACCAGCAGGAAGGAGGCACGAGCGACGGAGCGAGCGGCCACGATGACCGAGTGGCAGGACGAGTGGGACCGTGCGGCGGCAACACCATCGGCCAGCCGCTACTTGACGTGGGCGCACAGGATGATTCCCGACGTGCATTGGTGGATGGGCCGGAGGCATGGAGAGGTGGACTTACATCTCTCGCAGGTGCTCAGCGGACATGGATTCTTCCGCGAGTACCTGAGCGTCTGCGGGTTTGCCTCGTCCCCGGAGTGTCCACGATGTGCAGGGTCGGTCGAGTCAGTGGCCCACGTCATGTTCGAGTGCCCAGTCTTCGACGATACGCGACGAGAGCTGTTGGGCTGGGGGACACCCGAGGCAGTCCGTCAAGACAACATCGCTGAGAAGCTGCTGGAGAGTGCGGAGTCTTGGACCGCATTCAAAGAGCAGCGAGGACCATCACTACAGTGCTGCAGCAGCTGTGGCGCGACAAGGAAGCGCTCGCCAACGGGCGAACGGAGGCGGCTATCGCGGAAGACGATGAGGTCGCGCTCGAAAGTGTGGCCTCACTCTTCGGCGAGGAGATGGAGGACGACGCGATAAGGGACGTCACGCGGCGCGTAAACGAGTTCCGAGCTTCGCGACAGCGGTCTGCCCGCAACAGACGGCGTCGTGGCAGAGCCGACGACCGGGCACGAGTGCGTCTGGCGGCAGACGTTAGAGCAGCGCTGGAAGCCCGCGACGATGAGATACTGCGGGCGGCAGCAGAGGCGGAGCGCGAAGGCCGGGCTCCCCCTCCAATTCCTCGGAGAAGCAGGGGAAGACCACCTTCACCGGAGACGGTGAGGGCTCGGCATGAACGTCGCCTGTTTATGCAGCGAGCGTGGAGAGCTCGAGTACAAGAGATGGGTCCGTCAACAACGCGCCGTCGTCGGTCCACTCGAACAGAGGCGGATATAATTCGGGCGCGACGGAACCGATGCGAAAATGAGAGACGCCGTCGTGCATTGGCTGCAGGTCGGCGTTGGACGCCCGCGGAGGAGGCTTCCGCTAGTGAAGCGGAACTGTCGGGCCGTTGAGAAGAGTAGAATTTACAACGACTGAGGTGAGGGAAGAGGGAGTCATGCGGACTCAGGAAGCGTTCCTTGGAAAAGAAAAAAAAAAGGTTGAAGAATACGCAATGAACTAATAAATAATTGGGATAGCGACATTCAAACGGACGGAAATACGTACGGCAAATCCCTGGCGGGCGACGCCCTACGTCAAGAGTGTAGGTTTGACGTCGTTGTTTTTACACGAAATAAAACCTGCAATTGTTAAAAAAAAAAAAACCTCTACACACGTAACTCCTTTATCGACTCGTCTAACTCACACACACAGTTAGTCCTTTTAGGAGTCTCTTCCTCTTCTCTGTGAACAAACACCACCAACAATTTAACTACATTTTTTTTTATCTGGTAACACCACCAGTCGACCACGGCCCGCAAATTTACCCGTTCTTTTCTATTCTCTCTTTTTCCTGCCATGGGCCGAACCCTGCTTTTTATTATCTTTTTTTTCCTTTTAGATTACACTGACCATGGGCCGAACCCGATTCAGTTTCTGCATTTTCTTGGACCCTGGCAATGGGCCTAACCCGATTCAGTGTCCACACTTTGTTTCTACGCTGGCCATGAGCCATACCCGACTCAGCGTTTCTTGCATAAAACCTCTTCATATTGGCCATGGGCCGTACCCGACTCAACGCATACAACCTCTTTCTACACAACATTTCCGACTTGGTCATGGGCCAAACCCGACTCGTTTTTGTTTTCCAGCAATTCTCTTATAATACCTTTACAATCGGTCCTTGGTAAAATCTACTTCCCCCCCCCCCCCCCCCCTTTTTTCATTTTTATTATGGCAGGATCGCCAATGTGATATCCTACTAGCACAGAGTATACACACACACGCACACCACGTTGTTCGTTACCAGAACACAACCTCCTTTATTCGTTGCTCATCTCCAACTGACTTCAACTATCATACATGACATTCTTTCTATTTCTTACTCTAGGATCCCACAGTAATATAGTGTGCTGTCAATGCACAATAACTTGTGTTGCTTATGTTTGTCCAAGCATCAGCCGTTAACGCAATTGTTTTGGCTTCTATTAAATTTTTTAACGTTGTTAACTGCCTCAGCATAAAGTCTAAAGCAGCGTTCGAAATAGTCTTTCTACACGGCATCTGATGATAATTAGGGTTCAGAGCGTCAACAAATTGTTTGAAATGATGATCTTCGACTATCCAAAGAGCGTTATTGTAATTAACGTTATTGTCTATTCTGTCGCGCTAAGGGCGGTGGCAACGCTTTTTCGCATGCGATTTTATCGGACGGCCTGTCAATTTTTTATATGAGATTTGACAGATAACGTCGGACGACGAAATCACACGTCCGACATTATCTGTCAAATCCCATATAAATCTCGTCCGATAAAATCGCATTCAATCAGCGTTGCCACCGCCCTACATAAAATCCTACAATTCCTACAACAATCTTACAACAATCCTAATCCTACAATAACGATGTTGGCAGCTTTGCGACAAACTGGCAATACGTTGTCTAAGTCGATCTAAGTCTAAGTCTAAGTCGATGAACTAAGCTTTGAAGGTCTTCGCCAACTTAACACTGTTCTAATCCACAATAACAATATGTTAGATCTAGTGTTTGCGAACGACAAAGTTACTGATTACATGAGGCCAATCGAATTATGCATCGAAAGTATTGTTGAACCTGATGGACATCATCCAGCTTTACTTACATACTTAACGCTCCCGCAATACAGTGTACCGTCATCTCAACCCCCACGTCAAGCAGATTTCAATTTTAGACGAACTAATTTCACTGATCTCGTTTCTGCACTTAACAAAATCAACTGGGACTCTATCGCTGATTATGACGACATCAACGACAGTGTGGCTGAATTTTCTTCTCAAATGAATGAACTGTTTGAAAAATTCATCCCACGGTTTAATGTTCGTGCTCATCCACCATAGACCAATTCTGCACTACGTTTGGCTAAACGTCGAAGATCACGGGCCCTTAAAAAACTGAATCGACTAAAAAATCATACCACATCATTCTGGAAATTTGCTAAAGATAAGGAATCCTGTGGAGGACTTCCTTCCTCGATGCAATTTCATTTCATTTAATTTATTAATACAATATCCGTACAATAAATAAGGCAGACTTAAAACTAAATAAACCCTAACAAATAAACAAAATAATTCATGAAAAACTAAGCCTAACTAAACTAGTCTAGACCTAGCAAAAAATTAAAGAAAAAAAACATAGGTAGAGCGTAGAGACTATCAAAACTTAATGAAACTTAGAAGAATAATTAAAGAGAATTAGAAGAAAAAATACGGTTACGGAAAGAGTTGAGAGAGGAGTCGAAATCAAAGAGATAGTAAAAGTGGTTAAACAACCTGAAACAGGATAGAATAGGATCATTGAAAGTATAAAGAGTATGACGTGTTTCAATTGACAGAGGATCACGAGGACGAAGGGAACGAGAGGGAACATACAACGAGATGGACGAGAGTAAATCAGGAGCATCAGTATCAGAAAGTACTAAATTTGAGGGAAACACCATTACCGGAGATGAAGAGTTTTGCAATGCATTTGCCTCATATTTCTCTTTTGTGTACACCAACAATTCCTCGGTACCGTCTAACTCAACATCGGCTTTATCCTTCATAAATGATGAGGTTAATTTATGCACACCACTAATCAACGATGATGAGGTGGAATCTGCTATTTCGTTGTTGAAGCTTTCCTACGCACCTGGGCCTGACAATATTCCCAGCGCAATTCTCATTAACTGCAAGGCTGCTCTCATTCCCATACCAAATTATTCAACAAATCCTTGCAATCAAAATGCTTCCCGCGTCTTTGGAAATCATCGTGAATGTTTCCTGTTTATAAAAAATCTGACAAAAGTAATGTGTGCAATTATAGAGGAATTTCAATGTTATGTGCGTGCAGTAAACCGTTTGAAAAGATAATGTCTTGTCATATGCTCCAAGCCTTTTCAACCATTAATTTCTAATATTCAACATGGCTTTATGCCGAAATGATCGATTGAGACCAATCTAATATACTTACTTAACTTTTGCCACTCCTATATTGACAAGGGCTTGCAGGTTGACGTCATTTATACTGACTTCTGCGCTGCTTTTGACAAGGTCAACCACTTTCTATTGCTATCTAAATTATCAAAGTATGGTGTTCACACAAATGTTGTTGAGTGGATAAGAAGTTATTTAACTGATCGTTGTATTAACGATAAGATAGGAACTAGTTTATCTGCCACATTCCATAATTTATCTGGTGTTCCTCAAGGGAGTATATTAGGACCTTTACTATTTATTATAATTATTAACGATGTCGTGTTTGCTATTCCTCATGTTAAATTGTTATTATATGCTGACGATCTAAAAATGTTCCTACCTGTTAAATATTCTGACGACTGTGAAATGTTACAAGACTCGTTAAACTATTTTTCTGCATGATGTTTTAATAATGAAATA
The DNA here is from genome assembly GCF_016920715.1 of Anopheles arabiensis. NCBI lineage: Eukaryota > Metazoa > Arthropoda > Insecta > Diptera > Culicidae > Anopheles > Anopheles arabiensis. The sequence goes on along the minus strand of NC_053519.1, from coordinate 23,641,147 downwards.
TTACTTAATGTTAGCAAATGTAGTTGTATAACATTCTCAAAGAAAAAAAATCCTTTTATTTATAACTACAAAATCAATGAAGACAGCGTTCCACGTTTTTCTCAGGTTCGGGACTTAGGAGTTATGTTAGACAGTAAGCTTAGTTTATCTAGCCATTATCAAACTATCGTCACAAAAGCTCTTAAACTGTTAGGATTTGTCTTACGTGTCTCGACCAACTTTAAAGATCCTTTCAGTTTAAAAACATTATATTGTTCTTTAGTCCGTCCCATCCTGGAATTTGGCAGTGTAGTTTGGTGTCCCCATCAAATCACATACATAGATACAATTGAAAAAATTCAGAAAAAAATCACACGTGTTATGTTTCATCGTCTTCCCTGGTCAAACCAAATTCCACGTCCTTCGTATAATGTTCGGTGTTTACTATTTGGCTTAGAGACTTTACAGCATAGGAGAACTACGGCTCAGATAACTTTTATGCATAAATTATTAATTGGAGATTTTGATGCACCTGACATTTTAAATTTTATTTGCTTTTCTACTCCCTCTAGAGGTCTTAGAAATAGAGAGCTACTAAGAAGCCCTTTTAGATCGACTGGTTTTGGTGCCAATGATCCACTGCTCAAAATGATTGATGTGTATAATAGGTTAGGGTTATCAGCAGATTTCAATCAATCCGTTAGTCAGCTGCGTCAGCATATTCAAGTTAGTTCTAGGGCCATACGTTAAACATGTACTCTGTAAGCATTAAGTTATTTAGGCATACTGCCCGATAACTTTGATTCAAATAAATAAATAAATAAATAAATAAATTCCCTTTTGGTAACTGATTCCTCTTTGCAAGAGGAAACAAAGAACATACCAAACGATCTTCGCTGGAAGACAATTCCCAGCATTTTTGTGAACAAGTATGGCCATCTCAACGAAAAACAATAGTTTACGGACGGATCCTTTTCAGACGTGAGCACGGGATTTGGTGTATATAATACATCCAAACAAGCCTTCTTCAAATTGAGACAGCCATGCTCAATATTTGTCGCAGAGTTGGCTGCCATATTTTACGCGTTGCTTCTAATAAGCGCGAGCCCTCCGGATCAATATTATATATTCACTGACAGTCTCAGTGCTGTCAAAACTTTAAAATCCGTGGGGGCGATAAAGAGCTCTGATTACTTTATTAAAAAAAATTCTAGAAACACTAAGCTCTTTGTTCAATAAAGCGTTTCGAATATCTGGCTGCCTGCTCATTGCGGAATCCCTGGCAATGAGAGGGCAGATCTCTTGGCCAAACGAGGCGCCTCTGAGGGCGATTCCTTTGAAAGATCGTTTTAGCCTCACGAATTCCTCCGCTTCCAACAGCAATTATGCATGGCTCGTTGGCAGAGCATGTGGGATGCCGATGATCTCGGGAGATTTCTTTACTCCATCTCTCCTAGGGTGACACAACGTCCATGGTTTCCAAAGCCTACAGGCAGATCGTGGATTCATTCGCATGACATCAAGATTCATGTCAAACCACTATGCGATGAATGCACATCTACAACGCATAGGGATCGTTGATACAAATGTATGTAACTGTGGTAACGGATTCCACGACATCGACAACGTCATATGGTCATGTGTGGAGTTTGAAACAACAAGACCCGCACTACTATCGACTATCGTTCAAGCAATAGGGAGGAACCTGAGGTCCCAATACGTGACATCCTTGGTCAAAGGGACTACGAATACGCGAGAATTCTGCACAAATATGCTAAAGAGGTTGGCATCACCTTGTAATCACATACCGAACTTATATGTTTAGAGACACAATTAATTTATAGGTATGATCATGTATGGCTTAGGGTGTATGGGCGTTCGTGAGCATGGGTGGGTGTCTGCATGGGTGTGCGTGTGTGCATGTGGATTTTCTGTATATCCACATCTACACACGCATAGCCATGTGGACACTTATTAGTGTTCTCACGCGTACATATTTACCCGGTTATGTATGATTTTACCTATTAGCGTATTTGTTAGTAGCAACTTTAGAGTGCAGTATATAGTCTACGTTGTATGTTAAATTATGTTTAGTGATCCTCGGGCAGTCTGAACACATAACCGACGGTTGGGGCAGAAGCTCACCACCATGACGAGCTCAGAGTGGTGATTTAGACCAAAAAGCTATCGCGGAGCACTAGACAACCCGGATGCTGGAAACCATCGCTCACCTAACATCTGTAAAATACGGTGTCGATGCCATACACACCAAATCCCTGCTCCCTTGGTTGGGAATATTGGAATTCCCCATAGACATTATGGAAAGAGAACGGCTGACATACAACAGAATCCGAGCCCACCCGGAATAAGGTGCACAAAGCCGATCATGGAAATGTGCTTCGGCCAGCCCATAGATATTACCCAAGCGCCACAGATTAATGAAAGCTCCACAGCTTCATTGGTTTTGGTCAATAGATGGCGTATATTATATTATATTGCTATCCTTTTCCTTGCAATGTGTTTCGACAACTTTCATCTAATAATGACCTGTATAGTATAGCCTTCTAACTTTCTGAGCAAAAATCTATATATATATGGTCGTGTGGTCAGATACGTGAGTATCAACACCAACGACCAATACTCAAATCTCACTTGCGTGCTGGTTGTTTCCATTGGAGTTTAGTATTTAAACAATCGTATCGCCGTTCTAGCTCTAGCGATGCAAAAACAGATGGCGCCACCAGCTTTTTTGCTATTTTTAGAATGCATGAGTCGTTTGCCGTCTGCTAAACGAAGTCTTTCTATATTCCGTTTAGGTAGAGTGCTTGAGTCGTTTAGAAGCCGTTTAGTGGTCGTTTAGTAGATTTGTGGCACTTGGGGATGTCGTACCCTGAGTGTGGAGATGTGTGTGTGTATATGTGGTGAACGTTGCCGCGACAAGCGTGCTTTAGAAAAACGCAACACTGCGGATTGTATGGAAAATGTTGCGCGCTCAACCCGTTTGCTATGCGATTGCCACGGGGGAAGCTATAATTCGACCTATGTCGTCAATAGACCTTGATTATATGTACGAGATATATATTATTTTTTTACCGATAAATATATCAAACCAATCCGTTTGACAGATAACTATATGCGCAATCTGAGTTTGCGCATCGTTTATTGATACGGTATTGCTACGGTTAGTCAAGCGACGAATTGTCAAAATACTCTAGATGCCACAACTTAATATTTTTAATCCACCTTGGTCGAGCGCCCCAACATATCTAACCGTCCGAATAGACATACAGCGGCAACGTCGCGCGCGACAAAAATTATAGTAGAACGTCGATTATCCGGGCAGCTCGGGACCGGACGGTTGCCGGTTAATCGATTTGCACGGATAATGGTCCAAGAAATGTCATTTTCATATAAAAATTATTATATTTCAGCCATGGGCTGTGAAATATGTTTGCAGATTGAGTTGGCGAAGTTTTTGATCGCTTTGCGCAGCGGGTCTCTAAACTCTATCCTTAGCGAATTGAACCAACAAAAATTAGAAATTTTAGAGATCAAAGAAAGCCAACATCTATTTCAAGAAAAAATAGCTAAACAATCGAAAAGCATTTTCCAACTACAAGTTTACTACCCTAACTACCCTAAAATTCCTTTAGCTTCATATACAAATCTTTTAGAACTTTTCAGATCCATTGGTAGCAATTCATTGAAAAATGCAACTGAAGAAAACGTTGTTGATTTCTTCAAATTGAAATAGCGATTCGGAAAAGATCGTTTAAATTTAAAAAACACAAAAGCTACGTAGAAAAGGTTTTAAATATGAATCTTAAAAATTTATTGGAAGGACCGCTTTTTTGCTGCAATCTGCAAATAATTTTGTCGCAATTAATGAAGTAATGTGGTTAATTCCTCGTGTTTTTGTTTATTCATCACCTTATTCATTGTTTCATCCATCCTTCACATTCACAAAAACATAACGTTAAACGTTAGAACTGTATTGAGCCAGAACATATGTGTTGAATTTATGTTTATTTAATAAGTTTCGAATAGTGTTAGCAGATATAGGCATTACTATGGAAATATTTAAATTTGTTGATCCTTGTACTAAGATATTTTGTTACCATATCATTAAAAAAACATTGAATATAAAAGAGAACTCTGGCAAAGAAAATTGTTTTGAACACATTAACTTACATAAACTTATATTATATTTTAAAATATACACCTTATATTCTACTATCATTAAACTTATCTTATGACAAATTTGAGACAGAGAATTTAATTATGCCTCTGGATTAAGTCCGACCTAATACCGGGTCTACTCGGTTGCTTATGATCTATAGCTTTATCTACTTAACCTTCTTAACCTACTTAACCTACTTAACCTACTTAACCTACCTAACCTACCTAACCTACCTAACCTACCTAACCTACCTAACCTTTTTAACCTACTTAACCGTATTAACCTAACCAAGGCTTTTTATGTTAAGGTATGTATTAATGGCGTAAAATGTACTTTAGCCCCTGTTCGCATTGTCTTAATTGCTACCATTTTACATTTAATATCAGTTATTGGAATAGTTCGAAGACTTGTTGAAATGTCGTTTTCGTATCCAATATAGTAATAGATTTTATCGGAGGCAATAGGAATAGTAAAGGCTTGAAAACGTCTTACCAAAGGATATCCATGTACAACGACTGATCCTGATTCCTCGATGGCTTTCTCGTACTTAACTATGATATTTCTTTTTGTTAAAAACCAAGAATCTTTAACAAAAATTCCTTAACAAAAATCCTTGCCTAACTTGCAAAATTGTCTCATCCTTTTTTACTTTAAGTGTAGGATACGTCAAACTTTCCTGGTTTCTTTGAGCTGCAGTGTCTATGTCTCTCAACAATTAAATTTTTCCTATTGCTTGATGCAAACTTCGGTAGCCAGATTGTACGTAACTATGTTTGATTATTTGTTACATATTTTCACAGGAATGTATCGACAAAGTAATCAGAGGGCCTAAATTGTTAACCTCTTCGTATACATGAAGCAAGAGATGAACATTACTCATTAGATGTATGCGATCGTACACAACACTATAATCCTCAACAAATTTTCTCAACAATGTACCGGCATACTCCCACTGGTCCTTAAATGCCCATGATGATAATATAGTTATAGCGCAATATAATAATTAAAAATGTTCGTATGCTAGTCTACCTATTCTATCTTGCAACACAACTATACCTGCGTAATGTAAAAAACTACCGAATTCTGTACCTTGCCAAAAGTGAAGATAATTAAGAGACCTAAACTTCCTATGAATTTCTGTGGGCAACAGTATACTTATAAGCTCTTCTGACATTTCATCTATATCTTCCTTGCACCATTTTTTAAAAGGGGAAAGAGCTCCTTCGACCCTGCCTAGCAGAAGCTTGAAAACAACACCCAATTGTATTAAATATAATAAATCGCTCGTAGCTATACCTTTTATCATGTCGAACTTTTATAGATCTGTAAGAGGGGTTTTACCTCTTCAATGGCCTGTAGAACTGGGTTTTTCTTCTCTAAATTCCTTATCTGTTCTTGGTGGAGCTGTTGTATCCTCGAAAATAACTTTTTTTTGTGTTTTTAGGGAAGTACCACAGCATTTACATTTTATTCACCCATGTACTCCTTTGTAGTAGAAAACTTCTGCAATAAAATTGTACAACGAAATTCATACACATTATTAAAATTAAAATAAAAGAGCGATTCCATTTACTCACGTTTAATAAATGCGCGTGCAGGCGATTCAGCGATTATGACTATAACCGAAACAGTTATTTTTTTACGCTGCGGTTATATATTGTTATTCCGTCCACTGAAAGATTCAGCTCAAACACATCCTCTAGTACGTCCACATCACTGAATAAAAATAAAAGAAAATACTAACGTTAGAAAGGTATTACACGATTGCTTAAACAATAAATAGTTTACCGAAAATAATTTTGAAAACAACATTGAAAACAACAAAACAACGTCCACCCGACGTCTACACGACGCCCGGTTTAAGAGGTTACTCGACCAAGCGAACTTTTTTATACGGGTTTTATAGCAAAAATTGTGGCAGATTTCCCAGGGTTGTTGTATCGAATAGCAGCTACAAAAAATATATTTTATGGATGGCTAGAAAAAAATGAATCTTGCCCTCCCCCTTACTTCTTGCTGGTCGGTAGTTGCGATCACACCAGCTGTTCATATGATGGTGGTGGGAGTGATATCGCTTATCTGCTGTCTTCTTTATCCGTTCTTCCAGATCATACGCGTTTTCAGTGACGTGCTTCCCCACCTCCTTCGTTTTCCCAGCAGTTATTGGCGAATGCTTGACCTTGTGTGAGCGCGCTTGACTTGGGGTTATTGTTTTTTCCTTCCCGTTTTTTTGGCTGCTGATGCATTGCGCGTTGGCTAGAGCGCCGTCGTTCGAATCTGGATTTGATCAACGCGCAAGTTGTCGTGTGGATGGAATCGATTTACCGTTCGAGCTATTTGCCGGATCGATTGAATGCATGCTTCGTACTGGTTTTATGTTATTTGTTAGTGCAGTTAGTTGCGCTTGTGCAAAAAAAAACAATTCAAACAACAGATAATTCAATTCACTAGTCCGCTCAAGTTAAGCCAACCAGTGCTTAGTTAAAGCCAACGGAAGGTCAAATATTAAAATGAGGGATAGCATTGAACACATATTGTCTTTCCATTATATTTTTTCTTTAATAATGTACAAACCCTCCAATCTTCTCCCAGCCCGCACTCCCTCTCTATACCACCGGATTGAAGGTTAGGATTTACTCACCATGGTGTACCCTCTTAATTATAATTACCGGGGTCTACTGTTCGGAAGAGAAAAAGGAACGTCTCCCCCGCCTCTCGCTCGATGCTGTAAGCGAGGAGCGACCCGCCTCGGCATGGCTGACGCATGCATCGCTCGCGTTGCCTGGCTTGCTCCTTCTCTCGCCTTTTTTGGAGACGCATCATCGTTGCGGATGGTGCTGCGCGGCCATGTCGCTGCCTGGAGGATGGCATAGAAAGTTGTGTTCTAGCCCGTCGCTGTCCTGGCGATTGACGCAGGTTGCGTAAGTGGCGTTTATGTTGGCTGTGGCGACCGGCCCCCGGGAGCCTCAAATGCCGGTGATGCAGCCGATCCTTTCACGCGCAAAGCTGCTCCACGCGTCCACGCATTTTATGGATGGCTTGGCTGGATTTGGCTGCCCCTCGTTGTCGTACCACCCGAACACAACACAACAACATGACCGTCCTGCGTTCAAGCCCCGTTTGATCCTAGTGGTCCAGGACTGGCTATCTCGCTATGGGTAAACTAATTAGTAACAGGTCACGTCAACTCGTACAACTTAGCAACATGCTCGCCATGAGTTCAAGCCTCGTATGGACCGTCTATCGTAGCAATGGTTAACTATCCGGCATGAGGTCGCCAAGAAGAAGAAGAAGAAGTGGTTGAGGCAGGCAGGCAGAAAAGCAATGGTTACTGTGTCAAATAAGAAAAAGATGAAGAAGCATTGTACGATCCGCAGCTCATAAGATTGATGTCGACAATGTGGACAATACAGAAGGAAGAAAATCGACTTAAAAAATGCATGTTGTTCCCTTCCTGTATGTCCTCCCCGTTCTTGTATGCTCCGTCCAGTTCGCTTCGCTCTCGTCCCCCATTGTTTAGAACCCATCGTCGCTTCGGAACAGTAAACGCTACTACACGCAATCCCCGCTTTCATCTTCTCATCTCACCTCTTCGATTATCACACTTCCTGCTCCTCCACTCCCTTCCGCTCTGTTAGTTCCCCATTTATTTACTCCCTTTCTCCTTCTTTCCTTCCCATTCCATTTCTTTCGTATTGCTGTTCAATAATGCTAGTATAGTTTAAAATAACAAATTTAAACTGTATTTGCCGTAAGCCTTAAGGCAAACAATAGTGAGGTGCGGGCAGGGGCGGATTAACCAGAGGCCAAACCAAACTAAGCGCCCGCGTGGGGCCCCGAGGTAAGGATCCAGCGTAATCCTTCTCTGTCGGAACCATCCGTAAACGATCCAGTTCATTTGTGTCGACTCGAACTTGTTGCACCCACGGGTCGGACTGGCGCCTGCCGAACTACCTAGCGCACTCGCTGACCATATACCAGCGCAATCACTTGGTCGATTGCAGCCCGTGGCCGATAAGACCCCACAGCTCCCTGCCATCTCCCTGCTCTCTTTGTTGTACAGGTGATTTGACCATTGCAAGCTCATAACCTCCCGTACAAATTTTCTACTTCTTCTTTGACGTAACGAACAATGCTGTAGACAGAGCTGAAACGACTTCTTAACCTTACTAAAATCACGCTATCGGATAGTCGGTTCTTGCTATCTGGGGAATGGTCCGGATAAGAATCGATCTCGTCCGGTCTCGTAGGAACCGGTCTCATCACAGCATACGTTCAATGAGTCGGGGTGCTGGTCGAAGAGAGCACCAGAGTGACGATAAAAAGATTGCAGCAGATTGCCTTTTGGATTAAAGGGTATACAATATGCAGCATTGAATTGTTCCTCAACCGCATAAAAAGTTTACCAAAATATGTCGCAAATCTACAAACATCATAATACTGTGTTTGTAGTTGTGATAGTCACAAAACGCTTTAGGTGCAGCGTGGCACATAAACGTGCACGAATTGGTACATCATTTGGTGTGCCAGAGCCATTGCATCTAAAAATTTACCCTTCAACTAACTTAACTTCCTTTAACGCATCAAGAGGATTCGCAGCCAATGTCACACACGGGAAAAACAAGGACAAAGAAAACTCCCTCACGTGCGAGAAAGAGCAGCAACAACCACAGATTTGCGCCAAAAACTTGGTGAGAAAGCGACAGGACATCATCGTCTGTGAGCGAGAGTGAAACAGAAGTCTTAACCATAATCTTCCCACCCATAATCAAAAACCATAATTCGTGTGTGTGTGTTCGCCCCATACAAATGGCATAATTTTTATTTTCGCTTGGTCGAAAATCGCGGCGAAAACCCGATTTTGCGGCTGGGGTCTGTAAGTAAGGGTCCGGTCTATTTTGATCAGTAAATTTCGGGGACGTAGTGCGTGGTCAGGGGCGTACAAATTGATTTTAAAGAGAAGCTCAGGAGCATCAATTTCGCCTTTTATTAATTTTGCTACAAAAACTGCTTGTGCTACCTCCCTACGTCTCTCTAAGGACTGCAATCCTAGAAGAAGCCGTCTAGTTTGATAGGTTAGAGGCTGGTCCATGTTCCACCGTAAGGTTCTTATAGCTATTTTTGTGATTTTTTTCTGAATGCGCTCAATTCGTGTGGACCAGTTGTTAGTGTGCGGAGACCATGTTACAACATTAAATTCAAGTACGGACCGGACAAAGGCGACGAACAGTTGCTTTAAACAGAAAGGGTCATTAAAATCAGATGTCAGACGATGAATGAAACCAAGCTGCCGATATGCTTTGTCGATGACGTATGAATATTGTTGACGGAAGGAGAGTGATGTGTCAAGAATAGTACCGAGGTCCTTAGTTTCTATGTTACGTGGGATTATACACGAGTCAAGATTATAGTCTCGCTTGATAGGGTCTTTTTTACGAGTGAAACTAATCACCCAACACTTATTGACACACAAGGCTAGCGAGTTCGCAGAGCACCAATTGCTAAATTCGTCTAGGCTGTGCTGGAGTGTCGAGCTGTCCGAATTATTTCTAATGGTGGCATAAATCTTGATATCGTCCGCATACATGAGCAAACATTGATTTGGGAGCGCAAATACAACATCATTAATAAATAGGATAAACAAAACTGGGAAAATGTTACTTCCCTGTGGTACACCGGATGAGCTAACGAACACGTTGGAGAAGCACTTATTGATTTTAACACAGTATGATCTTTGGTTTAAGTATGATTTTAACCATATGACTAGATTATTATGAAAGCCAATCCGGCTCAGTTTCGCAAGGAGTATGTCATGGTTAATCCGATCAAATGCTGACATGAAATCAGTATAAATTGCATCGATCTGTGACTTGCCGTCCATTGCCGTAAGGCATTCAGACACGAATTGAACGAGATTGGTCGACACCGATCGTTTGGGAACAAATCCGTGCTGGCTTGGACTGATATAATTCAAGCCACCCCTGACTAACGCTTTCTGGACAAGAATTTCGAGTATTTTTGCTGATGCACATAGGGAAGTTACGCCACGATAATTAGATATAACATGTCTCGGACCTTTTTTATGAACGGGTGTCATCCACGAAGACTTCCACATAGTCGGATATGTAGAACTGTGCAGAGAAAGCTTAAACAGATGGGCCAGTGGCTCTGAAAGATACGTTGAGCACTTCTTTAATACTATTGCTCTGAAAGATACGTTGAGCACTTCTTTAATACTATTGCTGGAATCCGGACCCGGGATAAATGTGGGTTTAATTTGTTTGATTGCATTTTCTACCGATTCGTTTGTTATGACAATATCATTTAAAGACATATCTTGAACATCCGCGGGTGTGTGCTGCAAGGCAGTTGCAATACAGGGTTTCCCACGATTTATTGGTTGGTTCCCATCAATTTTTGGTGGGTTCCCATGTTTGTTTGGTGCGTTCCCACGGTTTTTTGGTCGTTTCCCAGAATTTTTTGGTGCAATTGTATTGATATCCAATCGGAAAATACCAATAAATTATGGGAACGAACCAAAAATCTATGAGATACGACCAAAAAATCGTGGGAACGCACCAAAAAATCATGGGAACTGACCAATAAATCGTGGGAAACCCTGTATTAATTGGTGACGAAGATTGAAGGTAAAAAACTGAACTAAACTTTTTGGCAAAGAGCTGACTGATTTCAAGTTCACTTGAGGCTGTCTCGGTGTCTAGTGACATTACTGACGGGATTTTTGCATTTTTCTTCTTACGGTTAACGAAAGAACATATTTTAGTCGGATCGATGGATATACTTCGTTGAAGTTTGTTGATATAGAACCGGACCGGAAGCTGCGCGCTCTTGTAAAGCAGGGCAGCATTTGTGAAGGACTAGGCCAACCTTAATTTGAAAGGAGTCGATTGCCGAATCGATTGATAAGGTGGGATTGCTATCAGAATTAAGAAATGACCAGTCAGTATTGGCAAAAGCGTCAATCATTTTTGGGAAATCAGCTTTTCTAAAATCGAGATGTCTCAAGCTGTTTGATTCGGTGACTTCCGTAGCAGTCTGGGTTGTTGATGGAAGTGTAATATTGACCAGCAAGCTCGGATGATATCGGTCTTCCTCAGTTAAACAATCTATGGAACGGAAAATTCTCATACCATTCTCAATTATACGCGGGCTCGCGAATATAAGATCAAGTAAAGACCCATGATTGTTTATATTATTATTGACCTGAGATAGTCCCACAAAGCTGAGAGTATTAAGCAATTGGGAGCAGGCTGGGGATACACGGGATCTCGGAATGTTGACATGTAGAGAACCGTAAGTGTCACATAGCCAAGAAAGGCCTGGTTGATTAAAGTCCCAACACTAGGATCGAGTCTTGTGGATATTTCTCAGAAATTTCCATAAGCGATGAACAGTAAGCGGCAACATATTCGGTATTATTACTAAGAATCGGTGGAACGTAAACGGTACCGATTATTACGAATGAAGTGTCAACACGCATGCGGATCCAGATACTTTCGGTTGATGAGCTCGCAACAGTAATTACTGAGGGATGCATGGTTTCAGCCGCAATCAATGCCCCTCCCCCTCGGGTTTTCTGGCTATTTGAAGAGTTACGGTCCATTCGGAAAACATCATATCGGTCATCGAAGAGTGCAGACGAGGCAATGTCATCCTTGAGCCAGGTTTCTGTGATCGCGATGATATCAAAAGAACAACTTGAAGATGCACTGAAGAAACTCGAGAGTTTTGTCCGTAGACCTCGGGTGTTTTGGTAATACACGGAAAGCTCAGATATGCAAGAATTATTTTTTCGAAAAATAGTGGAGGCGAACCCTGCTGGATTGACATTAGCGCTACGTATTTGTGTGAGTGTTGGATCGGCATCGTTTTGATCGTTATGTACATAATTTGTTACAGATTCGTGATCATTTGGGTGAAAGCTTATTTTACTGTTGGTGAGAACATGAGCGCATTCATTCATTGATGGAGGAGTAATATTCAGGTGAGAGCAATTACTTTTAATCAAAGGTAAGCCAGATTCCGTGTTCTTGCGTTCAAGTGCCGTCCTTGTTTGATAAATACAGGGTTTCGAATCATATAAGGGAATAGTTCAATCACTTAGGGGAATGTTGCAAATCGGTAGGGGAATATTGCATGCGAGCTGTGGATGTTTGCAATCACTTAGGGGAGTTGTGCAATCGATTAGGGGAATGTTGCAAGCGTACTGTGGAGCTGTCATCAGACTGTGGGTGCCGCTGTAAATACCTTAAAATATTTTCGTCAATCTAACTAATCATGTTTATTTATGGCTTCGCAGCAGGATTTCTTTAGTTTATCATGTGTACAGCAGAATCCCACACGAAAACAACTCCAAACGATGTTTTAAAAAAAACATCATCGGTATCAATTGGAAGCTTTTTACACCGGCACCCACCGTCTGATGACAGCTCCCCAGTACGCTTGCAACATTCCCCTAATCGATTGCAAAACTCCCCTAAGTGATTGCAAACATCCACAGCTTGCTTGCAACATTCCCCTACCAATTTGCAACATTCCCCTAAGTGGTTGAACTATTCCCTTATATGATTCGAAACCCTGTATACGTGTGTGTGTGCGTGACGTTAGAGATTAGTGCAGGATTCGGTGGAGCAGAATGTGCACGCACACAAGCACTAATTAGTTCGTTTACGGTGTGGGTGAGGCTCGTGGAGTGTGTGCTGACAGGATTGTTCGGTTCGGCGATTGCGGTGATCGCGTATTTTATGTCACAGAAAAAGTTGTAGGGGATGAAAGTCCCATAGGTGGGTGTAGGCGAAAATTTGCAGTTGGTTGTTGCAACCGGTAATCAACAAATTCACGCACCGAAAGACCAATTGGCCAGGTGTCCGGGGAGAGTGCACATTCTCTTATAGAAGCAGGCTCTAACACTTTGAATGACAGGAATGAGAGTGTTGCTGTGCTTGTGCCCCGTCGTACAAGGCAATATGCTGTGACGTCTTCGATGGATAAAGCTTGCTTGACCATTTGAACAATTTGGTCACTGCACAATCTGCAGTTAAAAGCAAATTTCGGGAAAAAATATTTTTGCAGAAATTGTTAGTTTTTATCGTTTGTAGTAAAGTGTTATGATAGTAAATAACATTTTATTTGTAGTTTGCATCCATACCACCAGGTGGCGCTACATAAAATAGTGTTTTAAGGGATCTTTGCTTAGTTTTATTAATTTTGTGTGTTTTTCTTCTTTAATTTGTATTTTCTAACAGTATGAACCATTCTTAATTATACTGTAATGTTCCATATAGCTCTGTAATGGGATGGGATCCGAAGCCCCATTGAGGGATAATACAGGCTCTCCCATCCAACTCCTATTCCGGCACGTCCTCGTCGTGCAGAGTGGTAACATGTGTCACCACATATCCAAGCTTGGGTACACGGGCTTGACCCAACCCCTTGGGCGGATGGTGGCACATGGCGAACCAGGAGGGGGGTGGGTATCCCGGGAAACTGGGTGCCTGAACGTCGGGGGGGGCAACCCGACGCTAAACAAAACGGTCACGTGGGCGCGGGGCCAGTCACCCAGTCCCATGAATCAACGACTACGGAAAGCCACATAAATTTTCGAAACGGACATCCCGATACCGACCATACGCAATGCCCCCGGACTACTCTGAAAATGGGCTCATGGAACGTACGCACTCTAAGCGAAGCCGGAGCCTTGAAAAAACTTGATGATGCCCTAGCCACACTGAGCATGGACCTCGTAGCTTTACAAGAGATTCGGTGGCTAGGGAACGGTGTGCACAACAGGCGTGGTAAGCATTGCTACGACATATATTACAGCTGCCACGACCGCCACCGCGTGCTCGGAACGGGTTTCGCCGTAGGTCCCCGGTTGAAACCCGCAATCATGGATTTCAAGGCTATAAACGATAGGCTATGCACCCTGCGCATGCGAGGCAAATTCTTTAATATAAGCCTCATAAACGTTCACGCCCCTACCGAAGATAAAGAGGAAGAGGAGAAGGACCTTTTTTACGGCCGCCTCGCTAGAATTGTAGATGCGTGCCCCAGGCATGACCTCATAATCATCCTGGGGGACTTCAACGCAAAAGTCGATAGGGAGCCAATGTACCGTCAATACACTGGCTGTCACAGTCTGCATGAGCACAGTAACGATAATGGTAGTAGATTGGTCCAGTTCGCCGCAGCGCACAATCTGGTTGTAGGAAGTACCAAATTTGCACGCAAGAAAATCCACAAGATTACATGGGCGCACCCGGGTGGAGAATCCTTCAACCAGATCGACCACGTGTTAATAAGCCGCCGACGACAGTCGAGTCTGTTAAATGTCAGAACATATCGAGGAGCCAATATCGATTCCGATCACTACTTGGTTGGCTTAGTGATACGTTGTAGAATCGCCCGCCCCCGCGCCAATGGGGGCGGAGAAAACACGCAGGCTCGGCTCAACACGGACTCTCAAAGGGACATTGCTGTCCAACAGGAATTCAAAACCGCTTAAGAAGAGTCTCTACTACCAGAAAACAGATACGAAACTACGAGCGAGAGGTGGAACGCTCTAAAAACAAAAATAATAAACTGTGCAAGAAATATACTCCCACCACGTCGTGGCAACACCAAATCTGGCTGGTTCGACGATGAATGCAGACAAGTAACCGAACGTAAGAATACTGCATACCGAGCAATGCAGCAACGGCATAGAATGCGGGCATGCGCAGAGGAATATTCACGGCTTAGACGCGAAGAGAAACGAGTTCACCGCTCCAAGAAGCATGCTTTGGAAGAGCAAAACATGCGGGAACTCGAGCAAACCAGAGAGGCGTACGGACCGACACGAAAGGTTTACCAAGCGATAGCAGGTCACCGAAACAACGTTGTACCTAAGGTAACCTGCTGTCGCAACAAGGATGGAGATCTGGTCAGTAACCAGTCAGAGGTCCTCTCGCGGTGGGCTCAGTACTTTGATGAATTACTCAATGACCAGTTTAGCGAACAGCTAGAAGCGCCACTAGCAGATAATGTCATGCTACTGCCACCTAGCATAGAAGAAACACGAAAGGCTATCCGTCGGCTGAAAAATAACAAGGCACCCGGAACCGACGGAATTGCAGTCGAACTGGTCAAGAATGGAGGTGCACGACTAGAAAACGAGATTCATCAAATTGTTACTGAGGTGTGGGATAGCGAATCGATGCCTTGTGATTGGAATCTCGGCATCATCTACCCCATATACAAGAAGGGAGATAGATTGGACTGCAACAACTACAGGGGTATTACGGTGTTGAATACCGCCTATAAAATATTCTCCCTGATCCTTCAGGATCGCCTTGTCCCGCACGTCAAAGAGATAGTAGGAAACTATCAAAGAGGATTCCGAAACGGAAAATCAACCACTGATCAGATCTTCACCATGCGGCAGATCTTGGAGAAGATGGCTGAATACAAAAACGACACATACCATCTCTTCATAGACTTCAAAGCCGCATACGATAGCATAGCCAGGGTAAAACTTTACGACGCTATGAGCTAATTTGGAATCCCGGCCAAACTGATAAGGCTAGTTAGAATGACTATGACCAACGTCACATGCCAGGTGAGGGTGGATGGAAAACTCTCAGGACCTTTTGCTACCACCAAGGGTCTGCGCCAGGGGGACGGGCTTGCCTGTCTCCTATTCAACTTGGCGCTAGAGAGAGCCATCCGTGACTCGAGGGTGGAGACTACGGGAACCATCTTCTATAAGTCAACCCAGATCCTGGCATACGTTGATGATATAGACATCATTGGTCTGCGGCTCTCCTATGTAGTAGAAGCCTACCAAGGGATCGAGCAGGCGGCAGAGAACCTCGGATTGCAGATAAACGAGGCAAAGACCAAACTGATGGTGGCAACATCAGCGGGCCCGCCAACAAATAATCAGAATCTACGTAGGCGTGACGTGCAGATAGGTGAACGCACTTTTGAAGTCGTCCCACAATTCACCTATCTGGGATCAAAGGTCAGCAACGACAATAGCATGGAAGCTGAGTTGCGCGCAAGGATGCTGGCTGCCAACCGGTCATTCTACAGCCTGAAAAAGCAGTTCACCTCAAAGAACCTGTCGCGACGGACGAAGCTGGGACTATATAGTACCTATATAGTACCAGTGCTCACATACGCCTCTGAGACATGGACACTGTCCAAATCTGACGAAACCCTCTTAGCCGCGTTCGAGAGGAAGATGCTCAGAAGGATACTTGTCCCCGTATGTGTGGAAGGACAATGGAGGAGCCGATATAATGACGAGCTATACGAGATGTACGGCGACCTCACTGTCGTACAGCGTATAAAGCTCGCCAGGTTCCGGTGGGATGGCCATGTTATACGCATGGAAACGGACGACCCAGCCCGTAAAGTCTTTTTAGGCCGTCCACAAGGACAGAGGAGGCGTGGTAGGCCCAAATTCAGGTGGCAAGATGGCGTGGAGGCGTCCGCCATTAAGGCCGGGATAACGGACTGGCAGACGAAGGCGCGAGACCGTGAGCGGTTTCGGACACTCCTGAGGCAGGCCAAGACCGCAAAGCGGTTGTAGCGCCGGATAAGTAAGTAGTAAGTAAGTAATGTTCCATATTATATTAAAAAAAACATAATTATTTTGAATAAGATAATTTTTCTGCTTTGTATAGGACAATTGTAGCTAATTCTCATCACGTTTACTCACAGGTAGTACAAATTTTAAAAAATTACATACACAACTTAGGTGGATGCTATTACAAGCTCCTGACGTCTAGTTCGCATTTATAAAGACATGAATAAAGGCATTTAATAATTAGATAGAGGTACATTGAAATAAAGTACTTCCCAAATTCGTAATAAAAAGCAGCACATATTGTGTGTCTTTGAATATTCATCCAATACTTTTCCAAGTCCTGTACTGCCTTCAGAAGGGGTAATAAAACCCAAAAAAAATCTGATGTTCTTGGTTTTACGACTATCCAATCAGAATTCAACGATAGCTACAAACAAAGTATTTGCTTCATTTGTAAAGTTAAACAACGTCCTTCTGGATGCATTTTCTTTCTTGCCAAATATTATTTGTAGCATACTCCCCTCTTTCCTTATATTTAGTTTGTCATGACTTTTGGGAGTTCCTTCTCCCAAAATGCCAATGGATGCTGGTGCATTCATAACGTTTTCCTGTTATGCATTGTTGTTAGTATGGTTTAGAGAGGCTTTGGCTCCTGCGGAGTTCTTTCGCCTCTATTCCTGTTATGCATATAATTTTAGAATTACTTTCCCTACATCCGTCTATAACCTGGAGTAGGATCAAAAGGTATTTGGTTGTGATTCGCTTCATTATATTTAATATTAAAGTTAGGTTAGAATAGAAATTTACATATTAGATAAGTACATGAGCTGAAACTAAGATACACAGCTTCGTAATGGAAATTAAAAGTGATCAAAAGCACGTAGAATATATTTTTGTAGAATACACTAAATACGCTACACTAGGCACCTATGGAGCCGCCTAGTTACGCATGTGTCTGTTGTTAGAAAAAGTTGATGCGAAAAAACTTCAATAATATTTGCGCGCAAACTTTCACAGAATATTTCTTCTTAGATTGTTTGTATATTTATTACACTATTATTTTCTGCATTTTTCAACACGTCTCGACTTTGAGAGGTCTTTTCTAGAGAACAAGAAAAGATAAAGAGCTCATATTTGGTATTTTTCTTAGTTTAACCCTAAGTATTAAAACCTATCATTTGGAATTGCGCTATCACAAAGTTGATTTTTTGAATTTCATACCGGCAAATGCCCATTGTGCACTGGTGGTATCCGGAGAAAGTCAAGAAATGTACAAAGCTAATTTCTGCACCGAAGATTGAGCAGGAACTATTTTGATTGCGAATGATACGGTGTCTTTTTTTGTGCCAGTGATTGCGGGTGGTTGACGAATCTTACGGTTGGGTTCATCAATAGGCTGTGTAGTTTTGTATTGGCAATTATTGTTTAGATTGTTGATGGATGTAGCACGAAATGTAAACATTGAACGGTTGTCGTTGATGGCATCAGAAAACAATCGTTTCGATGGATTTGTGCGGCGAATTTTTGCGAGGGGGTGACTACTTCGTGGCGTATTATGATCGAGCTGAGTCATACGTGCGAATCCAGTTCTAATCTCGTTTTTTAATGGTTCGATTACGGATTTAATGCTCTTAGCAACTGTTGTCAAAGCAGTTTGGAAACCAGATTGAATGGCTGCGTTCTTAACAAATTTGGTGCGCGGATTCAACAAAACGTTGTTACAGCCACTGCAGCACCAGTGAATTTGTTTGTATTCAGAGATGCGCTGGAGTAAGTCTGCGGGTATAGAAGAGCAGCGCCGATAGAATGGAGAGTTGCATAAGCAACAGCTAATGAAAGCTTCCGTGATTTCCGTGGTGCAGGAGTTGCAGATGTTTGCCATTATTAGGGAACGATGTATCTTGGCTATGGTGACAGCAATGTTGATTGTAGCGATGACGGCAGGGATGCGCGAAGGCGCGACCAAGTTGGAAAGCGAAATTAGCACAAGATTATCGAAAGTTGGAACGGTTGAACTTTATTCCAATATCGCGATGATGTTTATGGATGCAATGGTATTCCCGAAAAAAAAAACTTATTTGATGAATAGCGTGAATTTTGGCAAAAACAAGGAGCTCTATATGAATGCGACTATGGTTTTGGTTTTGTTGAACGAATTTTCGATGAGCAAAATCTTTTTTTTTTTTTGCTTTGGCGCAACGTAAATTTGTTCGGCAATTTTTTATAACTTTATCACTTCTTAAACTGTAAAACGTTATAGAAAATTTCGAGATAAACGTAAATTGATTCGCAGAGCGACACATGCAGTCTCGTGAACAACAAGTGTTTTGGCACTTTAAAATACCGCGGCTGAATGTCTCACCTCCATCGGGTATCCACATACACCACACAACCCCACACCTCACCATGCAGCACGCATTTCAACTCACATGAGCAAGATCGGCAGCCGATCCAAAATCCGACCTCACTATCATGTGGTAAGGGATCTCACGGCCAAGCTACACGTACCGGACGACATCGGACGATGCCATAAAACGTAGGACCGCAGACAAGAGATTCGCGTCGGGCCGGGCCGTGTCGGATTACAGAGGGCCGATTTTGTATGGGATTTGACAGTTGCCATTAACGGATTTATGGCATCGTCCGATGTCGTCCGGTACGTGTAGCTTGGCCGTCATCCAATCGATAAAGCGAGCCAAATCGTCTCATGAGAAAATTTAGCGCTAGCCAGAATGCTCACCATACAAACCTCTGCAGCTCACGATGGCAGTGAGAAAGACAATGCTCGCTCAGTATGGGGGAGGCAGCTAAAGTATGGAAACGTCAAGCTGTCATCGAACTCGCTATAGTGAGATACTGTCCGTTTGTCATTTGGCTAAAATTAGGCTATAAAAAAAATGCTATGAGACTACCTGGACTACATACACTTTGATTCTAGATTCCACCACGTGATCTCTTTAATGCATTGGGGTCAATGTAAACAACACCCTGCTGCAAAAATTCGAGCAGTTCCCCGTGCAGGAAATGTACCAAAATCTACGCTAGCCAGCGCACATTTTGATCCGATCCCCGCGCGGGACTTCAACGATTCCTGCGCAGGTCTGCGCAAGTTTGACGCTCTCTGTTGGCGAAAAGGACGAACTATTTAAGGCGACGGAGCAAAACAAACGGTCAAAAAATTTAAAAATTATTGTTGCCTATTTTTTCGTCCGCTTCTTCTCCCTCCCTCACCCTGCTCTGCCTTACTTGCGCTTCAGCCCGTGCCTTTCGCCGCCAGCTGATTGGTTGTTGTGGTGTATGCGTTGATTCATACATGTGCATTGCGGTTGTGTATTGTTATTGGTGGGTGTTGGCATTTATTACCTTGTGTGTGACCTTGAGACGATGCGGGAGAAGCTGGTTTGGGATTTGTTACTACGGCGAACGGATCTGTGGGCCACGCGAAGGATACGGCCTTGTAAATCAAACCCGCTCGGGTAACAGCGATCTTCTCAACTGTTCAACACCAATAATTAACCTTCCCGCTAATTGCTCTCTCAAGTAATTTCAGGAGCCTATTCCGCAGAAGGGGGTGAAGAAGGATGAGAGATTTCTTTCTGATCCGAATATACAAAATTAAAAAAGAGGTTTCTTAGAGTTGCAAAATCCGAATGATTATTTATTGAAAGTTCGGTCCCTTTTATGCCCCCGGAAGCCCATACAATTTTTAGGGTGTTAGTTTATCCTTTCCGAGGATAATAGTACATAAGTGTACGTACGCGTGAGTGCCGCATGTTAGTGTTTGTGACGCATTTTTATTCCGCTTTTACACGTAGCGTTCCCGGTTTCTAGATTAAGGTGATCGCGCACCACGCGAAATACAGTTTGAGACATTTTGAATAATCGCACGCGTAACAGGATTTGAAGTGTTATCGGTGTATTGGTGGTTTATTATATTCGTGCCGCTGCTGATGAGACCATTCGATGGCCGTGCCAATCGAGGGGGAGGCAGCCTATTTAAAACAAGCGCAGCAGAACATCTAACAATTATCTAATTTTTTTTTTAATTTGAACATGTTTGACGCTTCAACGACCTTCTAAGCATCACGTAGCACAATGTATAGTGGCAATAAAATATATTTTTTAAATGTGCCGAAATCTGTCTCGAGTTTACGGGTCTCGACACACACACGCACACACGTGTGCGGGGAAAGTGACCGTTCACTCTATCATGCCACGATCTCCCACCCGGCCTGGCGCTTTGAATGAGGATGCGGCCGTTCTACCGATAAGGTAGCAGTGATCGCTCGTGCGTGTGCGTGGGTTCGTAGGTGCGTTCTTGCGTGCGCGCGTTCGTAGGTGCGTGCTCGCGTGCGCGCTTTCGTGGGTACGTGCTCGCGTGCGCGCGTACATGCATTTGTGCGTGCGTGTGTGTGTGTGTGTTTGTGTGCGTGCGTGCGTGTGGAAACCCCAAAACTGTTCTGATGCGTACATTTTCATCCGCTGCGGCTACCAAGACCATTCATTTTCGATCTCACTTCCTGAGCGAAAACACAACCATTGGATTGGCACCACCATCTTTGCGACCAGCTCTGCTGTTGGGGGTATTAAAAAGACACACTATCGAAGCAAACGTGCATATGATATTGAGCACATTTATTTCCAATTCAGCTAGCGGACGAAAGTGGAAACAACATTTTGAATTGAACGCGTACAACAGAAGATTCTGGAATTGTTTATTAAGGTGCGCGTATGGTGCTGCACCTGTCCGTCCAGAATCTGGCAGCTTGTTGGCTTGGAGTCGGTATCATGACGCCGAGCGACCGGCACTGCCTTGGAATGGGTTTCACAGCGGGACACCCCGCTGCAACAATAAAGTCAAGACAAACTCTTCCCCGGGTGTGGACTGCTATGCTAAGTTCTTCTTCTAATTGTTATTTTTATTGTTGGCGTAATAGCCTACGCGATCATCCCGGCCTTTTCAGGACTTGAATACCACGTAGCCGGATAGTCAGCCCTTGCTACGGCGGACGGTTCATACGCGGTTAGAACCCATGGCGGGCATGCTGTAGAGATGTGTGGAATGATGGTGATGCCGCGGGACCGCTCCTATCTACCCGGCAACTTGCATACTGCCACACTGCACAATGGGCAGTTTTGATCAAATTTCGGGATAAAATTATTTTTGCAGAAATTGTTAGTTTTTATCGTTTGTAGTAAAGTGTTATGATAGTAAATAACATTTTATATGTAGTTTGCATCCATACCACCAGGTGGCGCTACATAAAATAGTGTTTTAAGGGATCTTTGCTTTGTTTTTTTTTAATTTTGTTTGGTTTTTTCTTGTATTTGTTGTTTCTGATAGTATAAACCGTTTTAAAATATACTGTGATGTTTCATAATATATGAACAAAGCATAATAATTTTGAATAAGATAATATTTTCTGCTTTGTATAGGACAATTGTAGCTAATTCTCATCACTTTTACTCACAGGTAGTACAAATATTAAAAATGTACATACACAACCTAGGTGGATGCTATTACAAGCTCCTAACGTCTAGTTCACATTTCTAAAGAAATGAATAAAGGCATTTAAATAATTAGATAGAGCAGGTACATTCCCGTAACGCACCCCAACGCAACGCGCCTAAATGTAGGCTTGTAGACTTCACGCCACCTGATGCGAACCCTCCTGCTGTTTTAAACACTGGTATAGCCATCGTTACACCTTCGTCTCGTGTTGTGTTGACCGTTCCATGGAACGTCCCAAACGGTCCCAGATTCTGGCTATATATTACGCGTATCGCCCCTTCGGTTACTGACGAGGAAATGCGTGAAATGGTAACTACTCAACTGGACACTGATGACGTCATCATCTATAAGCTGTTACCATACGGCAGAGAGGCAAGCACATTGACTTTCATCTCATTTAAAGTCAGGATGTCGCTTGACCTTAAGAGCAAGGCTCTGTCCGCATCTACATGGCACAAAGGAATCATCTATCGTGAATTCATCGATCAACGCAACACTACAGCCCCAAATTTTTGGCGACCAGCACCTCGAGACCCACCTTCAACGATCCAGGAGCCTGCACCTCTCCATCCTTTGAACACAACAATACACCATCCGTTGACACAAACAATAGCACCATCCACAATAGCACAATCACACAATACGCAAACAATAGCGCCAGAACAAATGTAAACACCAGAGCAGCACCACAGCTGCAGCACACCAATTTAAACACCACAGCAGATTCAGCTTCCCTTTCAACATCCAAAACCGATCTGTTTTTCTATTATCAAAACGTCCGAGGTTTACGCACAAAATTAAACGATCTCCGGCTCACTGTATCTAACTCTGATTTCGATGTATGGGTGCTCACCGAGACATGGTTAGACGACTCAATACCATCATCGCTCATCACCGACGACTCTTATCAGATTTTTCGCTGTGATCGTAACCCAGCGAATAGTTCTCACTCTCGCGGAGGAGGCGTTTTAATAGCATGTTCGGCTAATCTATCGTGTTCGGTACTCACTCACAGTAACGCTTCGCTCGAATCGCTTTGGGTATGCATCAGACTCAGCCACCGTTCACTGTATGTCGGTATTATATACATTCCACCGGACCGAAGCTCATCATCAACAGTATTCGACGCTATGCATGACGATATTAGCGGGATTTGCGAAAGAATGCGCGCTACCGACTTACTAATATTATTTGGTGATTTCAACACGCCGTCACTCGCTTGGGAATTCCCCCACCCTTCATCGAGACACCTATATCCTTGCCGTTCATCGTCGAGTAATGTCGCTCTCATAGACGGTATGGTGTTCAATGGGCTTCATCAACTATCCGATGTAAAAAACGGATTGGGTCGTCAACTTCAGTTTTCGCCAACGCTGCAACTACCGATATTGTTTCCTGCATAAGCCCTTCCGTTGCACCTTTACTCCCATTGGATCGACACCACCCGGCACTTGAATTATCCGTTCCTGTCTCTACAAGTTCAACCAACACGCCGCCGCAACACCATTCCCATCGAACCACACCGGCATGCAGATTCAACTTTAAAAGAATGAACCACGCCCACTTCATCGAGACATTATCAAATGTCGATTGGTCTTTCATCGAGGATGCGGGCAGCATGGACGATGCAGTTACTGTCTTCAATACTGTTATTACTTCCACATTCCCTATATGTTGTCCTCGTCTCAAACCCCCACCTTACCCCCTGTGGTCGAATAGGACGATCGCTGAGAGCCGAGGCACGTCGTTCCCGCCGAATTTTTCACAATAACCGCAATCATTACACCTTACGTATCCATAATTACGCTACAAATGCATACCGCTCCTACAATCGATGGTGTTACTCATCATTTGTAGCACGGCTGCAAGTCCAATTCAGATCGAACCCGCGGTCTTTCTGGCGTTTCTGTAAATCGCGTCAGAAACAGAATGGCATCCCTTCCAACCTATCCCTTAATAATGAGTCCGCTTCTTCTCCCGAAGACTCGAGTAAACTTTTTGCCAAACATTTTTCTAGTGTTTTTGTTGACCCCAGCAGCAGTCCAGTTAATGTTTCTGATTGTCTTGTTCATACACCGTCGAATGTGATTTCGTGTAATAATGTCTCAATTCATGTTGATTCTGTGTAGGTCGCCCTATCCAAACTCAAACTATCTTTTTCCCCCGGTCCTGATGGGATACCATCAGCATTATTAAAGAAATGTTCTACATTTTTCGCTCCTCTACTTTGCCGATTATACAATAGATCAATACAGGATGGCTATTTTCCGTCACTGTGGAAAAAAGACTGGCTCATTCCAATCCACAAAAAGGGCGATTGTTTTTCATGTACTAACTATAGGGGTGTGTCCATATCGTGTTCGTCTTGCAAAGTGTTTGAGTCAATTGTTCACTCGTCTATTCGTTCGTGTGTTACAAGTGTAATTTCAGAATATCAACACGGATTCATGCCAAAACGTTCAACCTCTACTAACCTAATGTGCCTTGTATCCTCGATCTTTAACAACATGGAGCGTGGCTCTCAAGTGGATACTATATATACCGACTTTAAAGCAGCTTTTGACTCTATATCGCTAGCCTGTTTACTTTCAAAGCTCGAGAAACTCGGAATTGGTGATCCCCTTCTATCCTGGCTTAAATCTTACCTTTGCGGTAGATCTTATAAGGTCCGAGTCGAAAATAGTTTTTCCGAGCCTTTTATTGCCTCTTCTGGGGTACCCCAAGGCAGCGTACTTAGTCCCCTACTTTTCATACTGTTTATCAACGATTGTGTAAATGTTCTTCCTCCTAATGGTTGTTTGCTTTACGCTGACGACATCAAAATTTTCCTACCAGTGACCTCGTTAACTGATTGTGCGCGTGTACAGGATTACATAGATTGTTTTAATATTTGGTGTAACTCTAACGGTCTTAGTCTGTCTCCGGATAAATGTTATGTGATTTCATAAGGCCGCTCGTCCAATAAGATCGAGCACGATTACGTTCTTTGTGACACTATACTTAACAGAGTTACTGTCACAAGGGACCTTGGAGTGTGGATCGACGAGAAACTCTCGTTCCAAGAACACATCGAAATCACCCTTAATAAGGCCAATAAAATGCTCGGTCTCATTATTCGTGTTGGAATCTCGCGTTCCAACTACCTGTCATAAACGGGACGTTTTAAAACGAGCGACCAGTACACGAACAAGGCACGATGCGTAACAGGAAAAAAGCGTTAAAAAGGGCCGCAAGATAGGAACGAGCCTTTTTCTAAACCAATCGCGGAAAAACGGACAAATTTTTTGGCGCGTCATAAGATAATAAATCGTTTTTGGCAAGAGATTTCATTGGGCAAGAGATTCGTTGGGTTTTAGTTCCCAACATTCCACAAAATTTGGTTCGATAAATCCAAACACATTTTGGTTCGATAAATCCAAAATAAATTGGATTTGGAAATTCGTCAAACGATCTCGTGTACGGCATTCCTCGTTCGTCGTGTAGTTTCGCGAGTCGGAAAAAAAAATCACGCGCGGTGTGTGTCGAAGTGCCTGTGACCAAAAAGTGCAATGGAGCAGCAGCAATTGCGTGGTATGCCAAGGGCAGAGCCGGCTACCGCAGGGACTGTCCAAGGGACAGAACGTGTCAACGTTTACACTAGCCCCCGCGGAGCATCGTCCACCCCAGGATTATTGCGCGAGACTTTCTCCCCGTCGGAAGGTTCCACCGTGGAATATGTGTACGAGTGGGCAGCAAGTAAGGCGGAAAAATTGCAGCAGTACCAGCCAACCTCGCCAGAAGATGACGCCCGGAGGCGCGTTCCTCAAGAAGGAAGTAAGACCCCTCAACAACGAGCATCGAGTAAGACAGGTGAGGCAAGTGGTAACGGTCCGGCAAATCCAGTCTGCGACGAGGAACAGACGCTATCAGCGTCTGAAAGTGCACGATGGGAAAGTGACGAGCGGCATAGATGGCGTATTGTGCTTGAACGCGAACTACTAAAGCTCGATATCGCGGAAGCGCAAAATGGCGAGACAGCCATAGCGCAGCCCTCGAACACTCTAGGAAGAAAAGATAAAGAATTTCAAGAGTGGGTCCGCGACATGGAGAGTTCCATGCGCCAGCCCATTCGCGACAAGGATGGCCCTTCGCGGGGTCAACATCCTGTGGTTCAACACCCTGACGCGAGGATCACACGCACACTATATCCCCACACGTTATAATGAATGAATGTATATGAATTCGCTTCAAGTGGGCCATTTGCGGTCCGTTGAATTTTAATTAATAAATAACAAATAACACGATGCAATATGGCCACGGCATGTACGCAACACGACAACAGGATGCAGGGTACGCGACACACATGCAGCATGCAGGATACGCGCATCCGCGAGACATTGCATCGTACGAGACACAACCGAACGCGACACAGTACGGGTACACTACACATCAAGCGTACGCGAACCGCCAGGAAAATTCACAGCACTTTGGGAATACGGAGCACTTGGGACACACAACACTGCACAACACACGGCCGCAGATAAACGGCACTTTCTTGAGCCAGAACCAGATCGCAGCACGCCAACCTGTACCTCGAGATTTGCCAACCTTCTCTGGGAATGTGGATGATTGGGCGGTATTTATCACCGCGTATGAACGCACTACCGCTGCTTGTGGCTATACGGATGACGAGAACGTGATCCGGCTGCAACACGCGTTAAACGGGCCCGCGTTGGAGGCGGTTGGACACCTCTTATCTTTCCCGGACGGGTTGAACGAAGCAATCGAGACCCTCAAGTCTCGCTATGGAAGGCCCGACTTGAAATAACTCCACTTGTTGAGTCCGTATAAGGTGAATAAATAAGGTGTATGGCTGCTCCCAAGATGAACGATTTGCCCAGCTTGGTGGAGTTTGGGTTCGCTGTGAAACGTTTGCTCGGAGCAGTTAGGGCGTCGGGGCTGCATGCCTATATGTACGACGTAACGTTGTTGAAGGAACTTGTAAAGAAGCTGCCACCAGTCATCTGTATCGATTGGGCGAGGACCACAAGAAGGATGCGTGAGGTAACGTTGATGGAGTTTGGACGGTGGATTGGTGAGCTGGCGAGTGATTTGTGCCGTGTCATTGATATGACGCCCGTCCTGGGGGGACACGATACGGCACCTCGACATCCTGACCCGCTTCCAAAACGACAGCAGTTCCAACCCCAACCGTTCCAGAATCGTCGAAGTCCGCCTGATCGATTCCAGCCCTCTCGACCAATTCAGATGGAATCGAACGGCACGGGGCGAGCACATCCGGCCTACTGCAACGTGACAGTCCTGCAAGAGAAGAACGTTAGTGACCCGACGCCACAGATCGACATACCTGTGTCGATGCCAGCCTGCGTCGTCTGCGGTGAGAGCTGCGGATCGCTGTCACAGTGCGAAAAGTTCATGGGAACTACCGTAGCCGCAAGGAGAGCATTTGTGAACGAGCGAAGGATGTGCAGGAAATGCCTCGGTTACCACGCTGGCAAATGCCGTGCTCCACCGTGTGGAGTAGATGGATGCGGCGTTCAACATCACGAGCTGTTGCACGCGGAGGACACATCATCCGGTATCAGCCGCCGCCAGGGTCAACAAACTGGGCCAACAGGTAACAATCCGGGGTCTTTTGCTAACGTTCTAACCCACGCAGGAACAAATGATGGGGCGATCCTCAAATACGTGCCGGTGTCTCTTCATGGACCAGCTGGTCGTGTAGATACGTACGCCTTTCTTGATGATGGGTCTACATCGACACTCATGGATGAAGGACTAAGGGACGAACTTGGTTTAACTGGCACACCTCATCCGCTGAGTCTAAAATGGATGGGAGGAGTGACCAGAAAAGAGGATAATTCGGAGAGGCTGCAAATACGTCTGTGCGGCTACGACGAGTCACCGACGGATGAATTGACACACGTGCACACCGTGAAGCAACTCGCGCTACCAGCACAGTCAGTCGACGTGGTTCAACTGGCCGCCAAGTACCCGTACCTGAGGGGACTACCTGTGAGGCCATATTCGCGGGCTGTGCCTCGCATACTCATCGGAGCAGATAACTGCCATTTGGGACAACCGTTGAAGACTGTGAAGGGCAAACACGGTGAACCGGTCGCATGGAACACCAGCTTGGGTTGGGTCATTTACGGTCCTTGCGATGGTCGAGACGATCAACATGCCACCTCCATGAAGACATCCTCCTGCAGTAGGCAACGGACCACGCCGAAAGCTGGACAACATTGGGACACCGAGCGACAAAGCACTCGACCGAAGATCGATCTTTCCGTCGACCCGGGACCGCCTTGCAAGGCTGCGGTGCCGCAGCGGTATGTATATCTAAAAGGAAATAACGTATTTAATCCCGTTGTAGACGACCGAGCTTACGGAAAGGTAAAGGCACACTTAGCTGAAGAACGCGGCGGAAGAGTGGGCAACAATGCTTCGACCGATCGTCGGTTCTATCCGGTGAAAAAATGGTCCGATCCTTCCGTGATACACGAGAAACTGCAAGACGAGGCATCCGTGGAGCGATTTAGAAAACCAGTATATAAGTGTAGCTTCTATCCGTTGGGGGGACCACCGCATAGCAACTGCGAGGAAACTGCCAAACACTCTGCTATGAAGGGCCGTAAAACGATCCACCGTCTCGGCAATCGTGTGCACATATGTCCGGTGCACAAGTTACAGGCTTGTAATAACTTACGCGATGATTTAGGCACCGGTAAATAATTGTTCGGAAAACAGCACGGGATCACGGCATACCACGAGGTATTTTGCAATAAGGAGACAGAATGTAAACAAATGCACGCGTTTTTATGACAGGTCACACAAGGAAGTGGAGCCACATCTAAAATGACGCAAGGTGATTAAAGGCAGATAAGCTGTGGTACACTTGGGGGGACAATGTTGGAATCTCGCGTTCCAACTACCTGTCATATACGGGACGTTTTAAAACGAGCGACCAGTACACAAACAAGGCACGAAGCGTAACAGGAAAAAAGCGTTAAAAAGGGCCGCAAGATAGGAACGAGCCTTTTTCTAAACCAATCGCGGAAAAACGGACAAATTTTTTGGCGCGTCATAAGATAATAAATCGTTTTTGGCAAGAGATTTCATCCGCTTTGGTTTTAGTTCCCAACAATTCGTATGTCCTCTGAGATCACTGATATGTGTTTAAAGTCCCTGTACTGCTGTTGGGTCCGCCCGATACTTGAGAATGCGTCGGTAGTTTGGTGGCCTGCCGGCCTAACACTGGTCGAAAGGATCGAACGAATTCAGCGGAAATTCACTCGTGTCGCTATCCGTCGTTTTCTTGGACGATCGGATCGAATTCCTTCGTATCCTATCCGATGCCGTTTGCTCGGGCTAGAGACATTAAGAACGCGCATTTATCACATCCAGTCATATTTCATTGCCTGCCTTCTTTCCAATGACTTGGATGTTCCCGCCCTCCTATCCTCGATTCCTATCTATGCCCCCTCACGTCGTCTTCGTGACCGACCCCCGCTCCTTATTCCTTCCCGCCAAACTCGTCATGGCCAGAATGACCCTTTCTTGCGCGCTCTTTCTGCCTTCAACGATTCGTATCTCCTATTCGACTTCAACGTCCCAGATTCCCAATTCCGCTCCCGTCTTCGTGAATCCTCATGAATCCTTCGTGAATCCTCATCCCTTATGTCTCCCTAGATTATAAGAACACATTTTTAAAACCCTAGAGTCCAAGATATTATTAAATAAATATAAATAATAATAATAATAATAATTAAAATAAAGTAGTTCCCAAATTCGTAATGAAAAGCTGCACATATATTTTGTCTTTGAAGGTTAAAATTTTGAATCTGTTGTTTAAAAAAATAGGAATTACACATTTTCCTGGGCATTGATATCACAAAATATTCATCCAATACTTTTCAAAGTCCTGAACTGCCTTCAGAAGGGATAATAAAAATATAAATCTGGTTTTAAATCGGTTCTTGGTTTTAAAACTATCTGAAAAATAAGAATTCAACTATAGCTACAAACAAAGTATTTATTTAATTTGTAAAGTTAAACCCTGTATTTGTTTTAGTGTGTGTAGCTACTGATATTGAACTGGTTAACGAATCAGAGTAATACAACTCATTATACAAAATGTCCTTCTGGATGCATTTTCTTTCTTGCAAAATATTCTTTGTAGCATATTCCCCTCTATCCTTATACTTAGTTTGTCATGACTTTTGGGAGTTTCTTCTCCCAATACGGCAATAGATGCTGGTGTATTCATAACATTTTGCTGTTATGCGTATAATTTTAGAATTATTTTTCTTACATCCGTCTTTAATCTGGAGCAGTACCAAAAGGTATTTGGTTCTGATTTGCTTCATTATATTTAATAATAAAGTCAGCAATACGGCCGAAACCGTTCTTTCTGAATAATAAATTTAATAATAAAGTTAGGTTAGAATAGAAATTTACATATTAGATAAGCACATGAGCTGAAACTAAGATACACAGCTTCGTAATGGAAATTAAATGTAATCAAAAGCACGTACAATATATTTTTGTAGAATATACTAAATACGCTACACTAGGCACCTATGGAGCCGCCTAGTTACGCATGTGTCTGTTTTTAAAAAAAGTTGATATGAAAAAACTTCAATAAAATTCGCGTTCGCAAACTTTCGCAGAATATTTCTTCACAGATTGATAGTTTATATATTACAATATTATGTGACATATATGAGACAACGCCACTCTACGCCACTTCCATAATGGCATCAAGTCAAAAATTAAAATGATGAAAATTTTCGGGAAGTTTTTTTAGTTCTTATCGTATATTTTTGCAAACAATTAACTTAACTCAAAATCTTTAAAATATTTATAAAGCTGACTAAATATACCTTTTAAAATGTCTAAACTTATCAAAATCCGTTGATATTTGAAAAAGTTACAAAGGTTCAAAGTTTTCCTAAAAAGTGAAAAATTTTCAGCGTTTTTTTAACAATTCTCGACTTTGAGAGGTCTTTTCTAGAGAACAAGAAAAGATAAAGAGCTCATATTTGGCATTTTTCTTAGTTAAACCCTAAGTATTAAAACCTATCATTTGGAATTGCGCTATTACAAAGTTGATTTTTTGAATTTCATCCCGGCAAATGCCCAATGTGCACTGTCTCCTGCCCGATGCACACGCTGCAGGCAGGGAGAAGGATGCACCTCCACAATAAAAAAACACCGTCATGAACAAGTGGCGGATCTAACGGTAGGCGGTCGGCAGTCGTCGAAGATCTCTAGTCTGTAGTATGCCGTATGTCTACAAGTGGACAGAGTATTAGCGACAAGGGCCTCCGGAAAGATGGTCGTTGGGGCCCCGTGGCTGGAAAACCAATTGCACCCCCCTCCTCCTTCCCCATGCCGGCAACAATTTTAGGGCCTGTGACCGATGATCGTAGGGGTTCCATGGCCACCCCCCACCGCCAGCAATTTTAGTATGTTCAATCTTCCAACAGCTGTGTGCCAGTACCCCCTCCTCCCGGCCATCAGTTACCATTGGCAGGGGCCTCAACTCGTCTTTCCACCTAGGGCTTCCGATTCTCCCTACTCCACCACTGTCATGGACTCCTTACTTTCTTTGACTGATCGATCATACCATTCCGGAACAGCATACATGTGGAGTTTTTTGGTCGGTTTAAGACAAATAACGCTTTATTGATTACTTTAGTTCACATCATGTTATTCGCTTCGCGGTCCGAATTCAACTCCTTGCGCTTAACCCGCGCTCCCGATTTTAACGCTGCGCGTTCTCTCTCTCTCTCTCGCAACTCGTTCCTAGTTCGCTCTCGTTCTCCTGGTCTCGCTACCGTTATTTCTCTCTCCCTACCACTAGCGCTTTTCCTTTCTTACATACATTCGTCGACAGTTTTGCACACACACGCACATTTACACCCATGCGCAGAGGGCTCAGCATATCTGTGTAATTTACACCATACGAAAGCAAAAGCTTAGTGTAAGAAAAGTTATGCTTAATGCTTTACACGTTCAGTTCGATGGCAGGCCCCAGGGACTGCCAGAGGGACTTTCCAGAATGCCAGTTTTACAATCAATTTGCGTTCTAGATGCCGGCGGTATGGAAAGCTAATGAAAATCAGCTAAGGGCTGAACGTGTTAACACTAGAACCGCCGATGGGACTTTTTTGTCCCATCGCACTCGAAAAAGGTGTGTTATTCCGTCGTGACAAACCATTGAAATTTTCTGACTTTTATTTATTTTGAACGATCTTTCGAATGCGCTAATAAAAATAATTGTATTCCATTTGGTTCTTTAAAAAAATCATTTTTATCCTAGAACCGCCATATGGGACATTTTTGTCCCTTAAGCAAATTTAATTGTGATGGCTGGCATTCCTGCTGTCAACGAGTAAGGGGTATGCTTCTGCAAGTCTGACAGCACTGGCGTGTACGCATTTTGTGACAAGGCATGTCAATACGAATAGAACAATAAAAGTGCGCGAAAATATTCAACTACATACGTGCTTTTACTCTTGCTTACTACGTGCTTATTTTTTCGCCAAATTCAATCGGCTAGTCTATATAAGCACTCTACCGTACACTCTACCGCAATTTTATTAGTAATACTGGTTCGTCTGAGTGTCCCTATCCTCCCTGAGTTCAATTGCCGGTTTGCTTGGTCGCTGTGTATGCTCTCCCAACACCCGCGCAACCAGTTTGCCTGGTGCACTTAGGACATTGCATTGCAATTGCAGTGTTTGCACGGTGCAATATTTATTTGTGCATCATCTCAATATGACGCGCCAGCCTTGTTTACGACCCGGAGAAATTGTCGCTGCTCTGAACAACATTTCCAGTGATCAATCAGAAGGGGATCCTCTGTCGGATACCTCGGATTGCGATTTTTCTATCCATTGGTATGCTCATCTAGTGAATCATCCGACAACGAGCATAAAAATTGTGTTCCAAAACAAGTACAGCACTTAGTTGAAGGCAAGTATCATACAAAAGTAGTATAGCTGGCAAACCACTTTTATACACTTTTTCACACATATGCTAAAAACAAAAATTATTTTATTTTATGTTTATTTCAGATAAAGAATCTACATGCCAAGGCCCTGGAAAAAGCGTACCTCCGTCGCAGACATCGGCACTGGGCCTTTCCATCCAAGACAAGATGTCCATTTACGCAGTTTATGGCATCGAAGCCGGATAAGTACGGGCAAAAGTATTGGATGGCTGTTGACGTAGATTCTAAATATGTAGTCAATATATTTCCTTATTTCGGAAAAAAATGATGAACGTCCTGCGGAGGAGAGACTCGGAGATTTTGCAGACAAAAAGTTAGTAGATCCGTACCTAAACAGAGGAAGGAACGTAACATGTGATAATTTTTTCACCTCCTTAGAATTAGCGAAGTTTTTGAAATAAAAAAAAACTAGTTTAGTTGGCACAGTCAACAAGGCTAGAAGGGAAGTGCCTATATGCGTGAAGAAAGCCAAAGAAAAACTTTACTTTACCAAAGCGTTCAAAAGCGATGACACAACTTTTACAGTCTATCAAGGAAAAACTAAAAAAAATTCGTATTACTGAGCTCAATGCATCGTGATATAATAACTGGAAACGATAAAAAATCAAAGCCTGAAACTGTATCATTTTACAACTCAACCAAGTACGGAGTTGATGTAGTTGACCAAATGTGTAGAAAATACTCCGTGAAAAGTGCTAATACAAGATGGCCTGTTCATTGATTTTTTAATATTCTGGATTTGGCGGGAATCAATGCTTGGGTCTTGTACGAATAACTTACAAAAGAAAAGATATCAAGACGTGATTTTCTTTTCAAGCTAGGCGAAGAACTTGCTGAAGAGTACGTTGAAAATAAGAGCGCCAACGCTAACTTGCCTATGCCAAATGCTGGAGGTTCTCGTCGGTGCTGTCAGGTTCAAATGTCACGAGGGCAAAAGTGCTGACGAGTGCTTCACATGCAACAGACCAGTATGTAAAAATGTACTAAAAGAATTTCGTACGTGTGCGTTTCATGTGAGCCAGGTTCTGATGAAGCAATGTAATATTTTGTCCTGATGCCAAGAAACCTTAAGATGTGTTATAGATGCTTGAAATAATTAATCTAGGTGTTCCTTTTACTTTTGAAAAAAAGCCTTGCCCTCTTCTTTTGGCCATTTAGGGCTGTATTGATATCGAATTTTTGTAATGGATCTAGAGGGAGTAACAGACGCCCACGTAGACCAAAAGACCTAAAAACAAAATACTTGTTTCTTTATCCTTAAAACTCTACTTATCACTTGATTGTTTAAATAATTTAAAGTTATCAGCCTATATCTACTGTCGTTCAACCCAGTAAGGAATTATTATGAGCGTTTTTCACTTAAAGCTCAATACTGTTATATAAATGCAAAGAAAAATCCATGGTATGCGGTAGATATGATCGCGATTCGTTTTTTTATTATTAATTGGGTTGTTTATAAAGATTTATTGTTCTTAATTATGAAGTTAATTAATTATACGGCAACAAGAAACCAAGGAAATAATAAACATGTCTAAATATGTACACATAACGAATGGGACAAAATTGTCCCATATGGCGGTTTTAGTAAGGTTGAAAAGTCCGGCGGTTGTAGTGTTAATGCGAATTAAGGTTCTGCGCGTTACACAGCAAACCCTCCAGCATGGGCTAGCGATTCCGTAGTCAATTTTCCGCGTTTGCAGCGTTTAAACTCATTGTCCTTTTTTGGTTTGATTTGTTAAAATGCAACTTCATCGCGGATATGTTTGTTAACGGCTTTTTTAAGCACCACAGCAACCCGCTGTGCAAAGCGACGGAAGGCGTTATGGCGTTCTGAGAATTTTATCATGCCTTCCTTTTCTCTCCAACGGCAAATTTGTCGAGCAGCTCGTCGAGCTGCCCGTCCCTGGCTCCGCCTCATACCCCTCGCCTGAGCGCGCTGTCGAAGGTTTGGATGTGTTGGTGCGTCAGACGGCCAATCGCTGTCAGCCGTCGTCCGTGCTTTTTCGCACCATAGCGCCATCTCTTTCTCGCGTGTGGTTAATGTCCGCGAGCTGTTGTGGCGCCTAAAAATGCCGTTAACAAACATTGCGGCGATGAAGTTGCATTTTCACAAATCAAACCAAAAAAGCGCAATAAGTTCAATTGCTGCAATGTAAAAATGACTAAGGAAACGCCAGCTCAAGCTGGAGGGTTTGCTGTGCAACGCGCAGAACCCTAATTCGCTCTAACGCGTTTCTGACACTAAGCTTTTGCTTTCGTCTGTAGTGGATTCAATAGATATGCTAAGCATCCTGCGCATGGTTGTGAGTGTGCGTGTGTATGCAAAACTGTCGCCAAATGTAATTTCTTCCGGAATGTTATGATCGATCGGTGAAAGAAAGGAAGGTGTTCAAAAAAGGCGGAAAGACGAATTGAGGCCCCTGTAAATGGTAACTGATGACCGGGAGGAGGGGGTACTGGCACACAGCTGTTGGGAGATAGATTGAACATTATACTTAACTTGCAGGTGGATGGAGGGGGGGGTGGCCATGGAACCCCTACGATCATCGGTCACAGGCCCTAAAATTGTTGCCGGCATGAGGGGTGGGGTGGGGAGTGGGTGGTGGGTGAGTGCAGATGGTTCTCCAGTCACGGGGCACCAACGACCATCTTTCCGCCCTTGTCGCTAATAATCTGTCCACTTGTAGACATACGGCATACTACAGACTAGAAATCTTCGGCGACCGCCTAGTCCGCCTACCGTTAGGTCCACCGCTGGTTCATGACGGTGTTTTTTTTTTTTTACTGTGGAGGTGCATCCTTCTCCCTGCCTGCTGCGTATGCACCGGGCAGGAGACAGTGTGGCAGTATGCAAGTTGCACGCTGGATAGGAGCGGGCCCGCGGCACCGCCATCATTCCGGACATCTGCATGCCCGTCGTGGGTTCTAATCGCGTATGAACCGTCCACCGTAGCATGGGCTGACTATCCGGCTACGTGGTACTCAAGTCCTGAAAAGACAGGGATGAATGCGTAGGGCATTACGCCAATAATAATAATTATTGTAATAAGAAGAACTTAGCATAGCAGTCCACACCCGGGGAAGGTTTTTGTTTTAACTTTGGTGCTGCCGGGTCAACCGCTGTGGCGCGACAAATGCACGGAATGCACTCGACCAAAACATGAACCTACCGATCCGAACCCATTCCAAGGCATTGCCGGTCAATCCGCGTCATGATAACTACTCCAAACCAACAAGCCATCAGATTCTGGACGGACAGGTGCAGCACCATACGCGCACCGTAAAAAAACAAATCCAGAATCCTGTTTTGTATGGATTCAATTCAAAATGTTGTTTTCACTTGCGTCCGCTAGCTGAATTAGAAATAAATGTGCAATATATCACACGCACGTTTGCTTAGATCGTGTGTCTTTTTAATACCCCCAACAGCAGAGCTGGTCGCAAAGATGACAATGCCAATGGTTGTGTTGTCTCTCAGGTAGCGAGATCGAAAATGCATGGACTTTGTAGCCGCAGCGGATGAAAATGTACGCATCAGAATAAAATAGTTTTGGGGTTTCCAAACGCACGCACACACACAAACACGCGCGCGCAAACTCACACACACACACACACGCACACACACACACACACACACACACACACACACACACACACACACACACACACACACACACACACACACACACACACACACACACACACACACACACACACACACACACACACACACACACACACGCGCGCGCGCGCAAGCGATAAGGCACCTACGAACGCGCGCACGCGAGAACGCACCTACGAAAGCGCGCATGCAAGCACGCACCCCCCACCAAATCCCCCTCCCCTTCCGCTATCATCAGCTATCATATAGCGCATCATCATCCAAAGCGCCGGGCGGGGTGGGGGATCGCGGCATGATAGAGTGAATGGTCTCTTTCCCCGCGCTGTGTGTGTGTGTGTGTGTGTCGAGACACAAAAACTCGAGAAAGATTTCGGCACATTAAAAAAAAAAAATTATAGTCACTATACACTGTGCTACATGATGCTTAGAAGGTCGTTGAAGCATGTAACATGTACAATTTAAAAAATATATCATTAGTGTTAGACGTTCTCCTACGCTTGTTTTAAATAGGCTTCTTCACCCTCAATTGGCAGGGGCATCGAATGGTCTCATCAGCAGCGGCACGAAATAAAATAAACCATCAATACACCGATAACACTTTGAATCCCAATCCAGCTTCTCCCACAGCGTCTCAAGGTCACACACAAATTAATAAATGCTAACACCCACCAATAACAATACACAACCGCAATGCACATATGAGTATCAACGCATACACCGCAACAGCCAATCAGCTGGCGGCGGAAGGCACAGGCAGAAGCGCAAGTAAGCCAAGCCAGGGTGAGGGAGGGAGAAGAAGCGGACGAAAAAATGGGCGCCATTATTTTTTTAAATTTTTTGACCGTTTTTTTTTTGCTCCGCCGCCGCCCGAACTGTCCGAACTGCTCGAACTGCGCGACCCAGCGCAGGAATCGCTGAAGAACAGCGCGGGAGAGCAGCCAAAATCTGCGCTGGCCAGCGCAGATTTTGGTGCATTTTCTGCGCTGGAAACTGCTCGAATTTGCGCAGCGGGTATGGGCTGTGAAATATGTTTGCAGTTTGAGTTTGAGAAGTTTTCGATCGCTTTGCGCAGCGGGCAGTTGTCACCTGGGTTGACCACAAGCGAGAAAGAGATAGCGCTATAGAGGGAAAAGCACGGACGACGGGGGGATCACGATAGTTGAGGGACTTTACGTCATTTTAAAACCGTTAACCGTTGTGTCCATGACCAAATTTACACCTTCATCTCTACGACCGGCATTCCCGGGTTTACATTATGGATACATTATGTATGGGGGATTAATCTTTTTTTGTGCTAAAACTTTAATAGCTTCTGTTCTAATCGTAGTTTTTGAATGAAATTTGACATCGTGTTATTGGTAGAATTTTAAAAATTCATTTAATAATTTTTATATAACCTTCAACTAATGATTAATCGTTTTGGTACCAATAACAAGTCAATTATACTGCATATATTATGGCATTATTTTTATGGCATGAATCATATTTTATTTTCAACTTTTTTAACGTGTAATTCAAATGCAGGAAATATACTTAAATTAAAATAAATTAATTATGAATATAAAAGCTTAATTTACATTCAGCAAAAGCAAAAAGAGTAAGAAAATTAATTTAGATTTGATTGCAGTCTCCAAAATGATCACACTTTGTTATAATTTTGGAGTGATGTGCACAAACTGGTTTCTTACATTCATCACAAACTTTTTTAGTCGACTCTTTTTTAACACAAAGGAAACAAGTCCCGGTGTGCTTAACCCTACCACTAGCGTCCCGTTTAGTTGGAGTCATTGTTTCATTAGTAACTGGTACTTTTATAGGAGCTCCTTTCATAACCACTACGTGGCCCGAAGTGACGCATAATTTGTATATTATCTGATTGAATTTCTATTTCTGGCATTGCCAATTGTTAACACAGTTGTTGAAGGAACATACGTCTTTTGTTTGTGGACGTGTTATACTGAGGATTATTTTCTTTGTACAATATGAATGCATCAAAAGCTGCTACATCTAACAAATTGTAAAAAAAGCCAGTTACCACCTATTGGTTTTTCTTTTTGTAATATTTTCTGACAAATACTTGTCCATATTGTCCACACCGCCTTTTAATTTGTTGTATTCGTCGATCATTTTAGGCTTATTCTTAGGTCCTGTTATTTCCATGTCATAGGGAGAAGTAGACATAGGGAGAAGGTCTTCGCCTGCCTCAGAAGTGTCCGAAACCGCTCACGGTCTCGCGCCTTCGTCTGCCAGTCCGTTATCCCGGCCTTAATGGCGGACGCCTCCACGCTTGTAGACGGCCTAAAAAAAACTTTACGGGTTGGGTCGTCCGTTTCCATGCGTACAACATGGCCAGCCCACCGGAGCCTGGCGAGCTTGATACGTTGCACGACAGTGAGGTCACCGTACATCTCGTATAGCTCGTCATTATGGCGGTTCCTCCATTGTCCTTCCACACATACGGGGCCAAGTATCCTTCTGAGCATCTTCCTCTCGAACGCGGCTAAGAGGGCTTCGTCAGATTTGGACAGTGTTCATGTCTCAGAGGTGTATGTGAGTACCGGAACTATATAGGTACTATATAGTCCCAGCTTCGTCCGTCGCAACAGGTTCTTTGAGGTGAACTGCTTTTTCAGGCTGTAGAATGACCGGTTGGTAGCCAGCATCCTTGCGCGCAACTCAGCTTCCATGCTGGTGTCGTTGCTGACCTTAGACCCCAGATAGGTGAATTCTGGGACGACTTCAAACGTGCGTTCACCTATCTGTACATCACGCCTACGTAAATTCTGATTATTTATTGGTAGGCCCGCTGATGTTGCCACCATCAGTTTGGTCTTTGCTTCGTTTATCTGCAATCCGAGGTTCTCTACCGCATGAGTGATCATCAGTTGAAGGATAAAAAACTCAAAAGAATTTTTAAAATTATATCAACTAAACAAAGGCAAAGAATAATAATGTCCACACTTTCTTTCAAATTTAATGCAACTCCTACGGCTAGAACAGGAGTTATTAAAGTTTTAGCATAAAAATCTTTCATTCCCCATACAAAATGTATGGGATACCCGGGTATGCCGGTGGTAGAGTTGACGGTTAACCATTGGTTTCCGCATACAAAGCTTAGCAAATAGAACAGATTTCTTTGATATCATGTAGATTTTTGTGTGTCTATTGATTTTATCTAAAAAATGAGATATATTAACAAAAGATTTAATGATTTGTTTATGCACGAAATTTAAACTCATGTGAGTAAGAGTTCTTATCTCACGTAAATTGTCCATGCGGCTCGTAGATAATGAGGAATTAATGTGATAATTCAAAAAAATAATGATTTCTTTGCTTTTATCATCAAAAATGTCGAAAACACAATGAATTATAGAATAAATTAACGGAATAACACAAAATAACTCACTTTGATCTATTTTTTAATGTTAAATAAGAACTCGCAAAGTCCAAAATATATTTTTAAACAATATTTAATCGAAAAAATTGGGTACATAAATTATATGAACAAATTTAAGAAATGTAAACAAAGTTTGAATCCTGGAGACCTTACGTCAAGTGACGAATTGTCAAAATGCACTAGAGTCCACCACCTGATATTTTTAAATGCACCTTGGTCTGACGCACTAACACATCCAAACCTTCGACAGCGTGCTGTGGCGAGGGGTATGAGGCGGAGCCAGGGACGGGTAGC
This sequence comes from Anopheles arabiensis, assembly GCF_016920715.1. Classification (NCBI taxonomy): domain Eukaryota; kingdom Metazoa; phylum Arthropoda; class Insecta; order Diptera; family Culicidae; genus Anopheles; species Anopheles arabiensis. The sequence continues at coordinate 23,600,551 of NC_053519.1, read as the reverse complement.
TCGACGAGCTGCTTGATAAATTTGCCGTAGGAGAGAAAAAGAAGGCATGAAAAAAAATTCTCCGAACGCTTTGTTTTCCCGCGTCGCTTTGCGCAGCGGATCTTCTCTGAGTTCTGTATTTTAACCGTAGAGTTGGCAACCAGATTAACATAAGTAAGTTAGCAACCGACATACCCGGGAATTCCACACGTTTTGATGCAAAAATTTGACGGTTTTCATAGGTAAACAATGCTTTCTATATTTTAATGCTGTAAGCAAGTAATCTCGACCATATATTCTCTTCTATTTCATTTATTCATAAAGTTTTTTTCATTTAATGATAAATTAAACGGTCAAATTGAAATTTGGAATCGCTTGAATTTGACTCGAAAATAAGCACAATACGAAAATAGGAAGAAGAGAAAATGTATGGAATACAGTATCGGACAAAATGATAGGGCATTGGTTTTTTCAACGCACCATGCACTTGTGTGTGTGTGTGTGTGTGTGTGTGTGTGTGTGTGTGTGTGTGTGTGTGTGTGTGTGTGTGTGTGTGTGTGTGTGTGTGTGTGTGTGTGTGTGTGTGTGTGTGTGTGTGTGTGTGTGTGTGTGTGTGTGTGTGTGTGTGTGTGTGTGTGTGTGTGTGTGTGTGTGTGTGTGTGTGTGTGTGTGTGTGTGTGTGTGTGTGTGTGTGTGTGTGTGTGTGTGTGTGTGTGTGTGTGTGTGTGTGTGTGTGTGTGTGTGTGTGTGTGTGTGTGTGTGTGTGTGTGTGTGTGTGTGTGTGTGTGTGTGTGTGTGTGTGTGTGTGTGTGTGTGTGTGTGTGTGTGTGTGTGTGTGTTTGTTTCACAAGTATGTCGTTTCGGATAGATTTCTTAGTAGTTTTTTTGTGTTTTGGGTTAGGTTTTTGTTGTAATTAGCAGGACCACCGCCCTCGCGAGCAGTGATCCCTATTCAAAAATGCAATAAGCTCAGTTTTTAATCTTATTGCCGTCACCCACGATGACATTTATCATGCGCTCACCATCGACATCACCAGTTTCTGGATCGTTTTAGGTGGAATTTTGCTCCACACCTCTTGCGTGTGATCGAAGAGGTGTTCCAGATCTTCCGGTATGTTTTTACCCAGCCTCTTCTTGAATATTGCCCAGAGGTTCTCAATGGGATTGAGATCCGGGCTAAGGGCAGGCCACTTCATTGTTTTGACATTGTTGACAACAAGCCAAGCCAAGTTTGGACAGTCCCGGAAGTATGCTTAGAATCGTTGTCTTGCATAAACATCCAAGACCGAGGAAGGTTTTTCCTAGCATGTGATAGCAAATGAGTATCAAGAATGTCTCGATACCCAAACCGATTTAAATTACCGTGGATTCTAACCAACGGACCCATCCCATAGTAGGAGAAGCATCCCCACACCATGAGACTACCACCGCCATGCTTGAAAGTTTTGAAGCAGTACTTCGGATCAAGAGCACAATTAACAGGGCGCCGAACCAACCTGCGTCCGTCCGACCCCTGTCGATTGAATTTCGACTCGTCTGACCACAAAACCCTGCGCCAATCCTCCTCATCGAAGAACATGTGCTCAATTGCAAATAACACCCGTGCGTTTTTATGCGCAGGTGTTAAATTGGGCACTTTGCGTGGCACTCGCACGAGTAGCCCGGCACTGACCAATCTTCGCTGAACTGTTCTCGGCGTCACCGTCAATTTCAGTCTGCCTCGGATCTCTGGTGCCGAGCTAAACGGATGTTTCTTCGATATGTTAACAATCTTACGGTCTTCCTCCGCCGTGGTCTTCCGAGGACGTCCGGGTGACTTGCGCGTTTCGGTTGTCCGAAGCGCGTTTGCCACAAAGGTGCGCGATCGTTCCATCACGAACTCGATCGTTCTGCGCTTAATTCCAGCAGCCGCCATTCGCTTAATGATATGGCGCTGATAATCGGTACAATGTTTACCTCGACCCATTGTTACTAAAATTGCTTGCTTAGACCGTCAAGAACATACTGGTTAAAAACTTGGACACGACTGATGCCGTGCACTGCCTGCGTTCTGCTTTTATACGCGATGAATCACATCGTTGTCGAGCAGCGAAAAAGCGTATTGATAAAAACTTTCAATGAGTAAGCGAGTGAGCATCTACCCATTCAAAACCAGAACAGAATACTGCCGCGGTCATGAAACAAAACGCCCATTGAAAAGAACACCTGCGCTCTTGCTCAATGCACACACAAAGTTTCCCATCCGCACACAACGTTCAACGAGAGATGCACGCATGCCTTTCAATGGCGTGCACTGGCGAAACACCTGTGAGGGAATGCCGAGTTCATTGGTATTGTGCGCGTTTTCATTTCGCACCGGTGTCGTATTCACATTAATGAAACAGCACACCTGCGTTCTCGTCCGAGGAGCAAGTGCTGCTGTCGATGCAAACTTTAGCTTTAATCCAAGTGTGAACGCACACTGTTTCACATGATAACAAACATAAACAGAATGCTTTCAACGCAATAAGAAACCATAGCCGGCATCGCGAATAAATGAACACATTTTAACAGTCGTTTAATGTTCATTTTGGTTTAACCGAGTTCATTTGTTGTTCATTCCTGTTAAAATAAACGACCGTCAAAATAGTTAACGACTGCTCGATATCGCATATAGGCAAACACGGGGAAAAAAATCGAGCAGTATAATTAAACGACTGTTAATTTGTATCGCATACGCTCTTGACAGTCGTTTGTTTAACGGCAGCATAGGACCAGTCGTTAAAATTAACAAATGAACTCAATGCGTTCGCGATGCCAAATTCTAGCAATTTTTAACGACTCTGGTTAATTTTTAACGACTGTTAATTTTAAACCAATTCTTTCGCGATACCAGCTCATGTCAAGCTACGTTTCTTCAGACAAAAACCCGCGCACTCACACACACACACACACACACACACACACACACACACACACACACACACACACACACACACACACACACACACAAACACAAGTAACGTGGCAAAACAAGTGCACGGTGCGTTGAAAACACCAGGGTTCTATCTTAATGTCCGATACTGTACCTGCCTGTCACCCATATAGCAGCGTTCCCAGTCTTATCTGCCACCCAGCTACTAGAGCCTGTTGGAGCGCTGTATGGCTCAGAGACTATGGCAATATCTCCTATCTCCTCCACCATCACCTGGCTCAGTAGTGCCTGTGCCTCTTCACAATGGTTTAGGTTTATCTGGGCTTCTTCCATGGTGCTGTTTTCTTAGCCGCCGGACAGAATGCTCCGCTAGAGTGATGCGCGTTGGATCCATCTGGACAAAGCACACATCGTGGTGGCTGACGACACGTAGCAGCGAAGTGCCCTTTTTCCCCGCAGCGCAGGCAGCAGTCCCTTCTGTCTGGTCCACAACATTCCTGAGAAATGTGGTCGGTTTGCCAGCAGCGATAACATCTTCTGCTTGGTATATTTATACGCACCGGGCAGACTGACCAACCGATTTGCACTTTTCCTGCTCCTGTAACCACCGACACTAGCTTTACCGGGAGTTTCACTAGAGCGGTCTGCATACCAGAGAAGGAAGGCTTCATAGTTACCTCCACCTTATAGCCTTTGAGGCCAGTTATTTGGTTTCTCAGATCCCTCCCTACGTCAGCTGCTTCCGTTTCTTCGTCGATGAAACGAATTTCTACTGTCTCCATTTGTCCCAAAGACTTTACGTTGCCAGCTTCACCAATGGCTTGTTGAATCTTTCCGGAAAAGCTTTCGCACTCCGTTTAATCACTTTTCTTAAGCTCAAATAGCAATCCTCCATTTTTTGTGCTTCTTATTCGAGCAACTTGTTTGCCGAACGACTGTAGCTCAGGGTCAGCTTTAAGCTTGCGGAGGATGTCTTTGTGTGTTGATACTTCAGTTGTCTCAACTAGGATTGCCTCCGTTTTTGGTCGTCGCGGTACGGGTTTAACTGGGCCGTTGTGTTCACCCGCTCTTGTTTGCTTACCCTCCGCCATGGTTGACGCCATGGGCAAACAACCGCACTTCCTTCTAACACGACCTTGTTCTATAGCGGCGGCTTCACCCGCGTTCCACAAGATTAGCACGTTCCGCGCTTCTGCCCCTCAGCAGAAAAAGGCCCGCGGCCAGAACCCGCTACACGCACTGAAACCACAGGCAGAACCAAACTCCTTGTCAAGGAAAAGCACCAGTGAATCGCACTAAAACACTATAAAAAACAGCTTCGATCAGAAGCGACAGCAAAAGCACGTTCAACAATCAATCTCAACTCCAATCAATGTGTGTGTGTGTGTGTGTGTGTGTGTGTGTGTGTGTGTGTGTGTGTGTGTGTGTGTGTGTGTGTGTGTGTGTGTGTGTGTGTGTGTGTGTGTGTGTGTGTGTGTGTGTGTGTGTGTGTGTGTGTGTGTGTGTGTGTGTGTGTGTGTGTGTGTGTGTGTGTGTGTGTGTGTGTGTGTGTGTGTGTGTGTGTGTGTGTGTGTGTGTGTGTGTGTGTGTGTGTGTGTGTGTGTGTGTGTGTGTGTGTGTGTGTGTGTGTGTGTGTGTGTGTGTGTGTGTGTGTGTGTGTGTGTGTGTGTGTGTGTTTGAGTGTGCGTTTTTGTGTCACAAGTATGTCGTTTCTTATCTTATTGCCGTCGCCCACGATGACATTGATCATGCGTTGACGCATCGACATCACCAGATTCTGGATCGTTTTCGGTGGAATTTTGCTCCACACTTCTTGCATGTGGTCGAAGAGTTGATCCAGATCTTCCGGTATGTTTTTATCCAGCCTCTTCTTGAAAATTTCCAAGAGGTTCTCAATGGGATTGAGATCCGGGCTAAGGACAGGCCACCCCAAGCGCCACAGATTAAGCTTAAACGACTGGAAAATTGAATATCCATAGAAAAAAAAGAAAGCTCCACAGCTTCATTGGTTTGATCAATAGATGGCGTATTAAAACTGATTATTATATTGCTATCCTTTTCTTGCAATGTGTTTCGACAAGTTTCATCTTATCATGACCTATATAGCCTTCTAACTTTCTGAGCAAAAATCTATATAAATGGTCGTGTGGTCAGATACGTGGGTATCAACACCAACGACCATTACTCAAATCTCACTTGCTTCAGTACTGGTTGTTTCCATTGGAGTTTAGTATTTAAACAATCGTATCGCCGTTCTAGTTCTAGCGATGCATAACTTCAATGCGAAACCATACAACAGTACAGAGGAAATGAGAAAGCTCTCCTCCAAGCGAGGAAGCTCAACTGGTTGGGTATCCCAAAAACAGATGGCGCCACCAGCTTTTTTGTTATTTTTAGAATGCATGAGTCGTTTGCCGTCTGCTAAACGAAGTCTTTTTATATTCCGTTTAGGTAGAGTGCTTGAGTCGTTTAGAAGCCGTTTAGTGGTCGTTTAGTGGATTTGTGGCACATGGGACTTCATTGTTTTGACATTGTTATCAGCAAGCCAAGTTTGGACAGTCCCGGAAGTATGCTTCGAATCATTTTCTTGCATAAACATCCAAGACCGAGGAAGGTTTTTCTTAGCGTGTGATAGCAAATGAGAATCAAGAATATCTCAATACCCAAACCCAAAAGGTACGGAAGGGTAGGAAAATTCAGGCCAATAAAAGCAATGAATCAAAAGTTATTTCAGTTTGAAGTTAAAAAAAATACCCGGATATCCGGTTGCCAACTTAAAGGTTAAATAATTTTCGAACCAATTGAGCTCTTTCCCCACAGTACCAAAACGCCTTAAAGTCAACAGCATTAACGGTCTTGATATAGTCTCAAATGCTCGTTTTAGATCCAACAAAACGGCAACTATCGATTCCTTTCGATCCATCAACACCTTCCACCTCACCAGTACAAGATTCAAAGCAGTTTCACAAGAGAGTCCCAGCCGATATCCTAATTGTTCACGTATCAACAGGTCATTTCGAGTTAGAATCTGGACTAATTGCTCCTTAACCACCAACTCCAGAACCTTTTCGAGTACATGTAACGTATTTATGGGACGAAACTCATCCGCACTGACAGCTCCGCTCACTTTAGGAATAGGTATTACCAATGATTCCTTCCAAGTCTCCGGGAAAATACCCTCCACCAACGACTGATTGAACACTATAATAAGAGACTCTCCTATCGCATAGAAGCAATACTGAATAGTATTCGAGTCAACATTACCTACACAGAAAACTTTTTTTACTGAACTTCAGTAAAATTTTACTGAATTTTTTCAACTGAGGTTTCAGTAATCCTTTCAGTAAAAAGAATGTTTACTGAATTATTCAGTAATGTCCGGTGCTCACCAAAATGACAGATCGTTTACTGAAAACACAGTAAAGGGAATTGTAATGGGTTAGGCGATAGCTACCGTCGCCATATGATGAGCTTACAGCTGTACCTCAAGTACCGTCGCGGTAGGTCAGTTTTTACTGACATGAGCCGAGGTGGAATAACACTTTTGTTCGAAGCGGACTTTTCTACACTTGATCGTCCAGGCGATCATAGAAACCTTTAGGAGGTTTCCCTTACTGGAAACGTTGGAGTTTAGAAGCCTTACCTTGGGTAGGGGGACATAACTAAACTCTTGAAATAAGTTGGAAGGCGAAGTATTAGGAAGCGTAACGTCCTATCTTGGCAGTCCGAACGAATCTGACTTGCCACGGTGGGAATTGGTTTTAATTATACTCAATATGTTTCGTACAGTTGGTTTTGGAATGTGTTTTTGTCCTTATTAAAGGTTATTGATATGAGGTGCAATTTATACATTGTATTGGAGTGAGGTGTCTGTCAATTTGTGCCTATGCTGCGCTTTCAGTGTTTTTACAAAGGTTCTGGAAAGTTTCAACTGTTCTAGCCAAGGAACGGGTGCGTTGGTCGATCTTTGCCTACACTGCGCTTTTAGCAATAAGTTGCTATGCGTTCTCTGTGTGTCCACTTTGATGCAGTAACGCTTGAATTGCTTATGTTGCTCGTTTCGGTTGTTTTCGATACAGGGTTTCGAATCATATAAGGGAATAGTTCAACCACTTAGGGGAATGTTGCAAATCGGTAGGGGAATGTTGCAAGCAAGCTGTGGATGTTTACAATCACTTAGGGGAGTTGTGCAATCGATTAGGGGAATGTTGCAAGCGTACTGTGGAGCTGTCATCAGACTGTGGGTGCCGCTGTAAATACCTTAAAATATTTTCGTCAATCTAACTAACTTATCATGTTTAATTATGGCTCCGCAGCAGGATTTCTTTAGTTTATCATGTGTACAGCAGAATCCCACACGAAAACAACTCCAAACGATGTTTTTAAAAAAACATCAACAGTATCAATTCGAAGCTTTTTACACCGGCACCCACCGTCTGATGACAGCTCCCCAGTACGCTTGCAACATTCCCCTAATCGATTGCACAACTCCCCTAAGTGATTGCAAACATCCACAGCTTGCATGCTACATTCCCCTACCGATTTGCAACATTCCCCTAAGTGATTGAACTATTCCCTTATAAGATTCGAAACCCTGTATCTACTGCTCCACCCAAGTTGATATAAAAGTGGAAAACTGAATAATATAAAAAAAAACATGTTTAACAGCTCGCAAACAGGATATTTTATCGCTGTTTGAGTTATTTGAGATATTTTATCACTCGATTTAGCTAAAATATGCTTTTTTAGAAAATATAAATTTACGTGTTTTTTATAAACAATCAAAACACATAAATTTAGGTTTATAACAGGTATCTAGTTTTTATGGTTCAGGCTAAAATATAAGAAACCAACAAAAGAAATCCTTTTCTGCTAATCCTTTTCTTTTATCCAACCATTTGTTATGGCCTTATGGCATGTTAGAATCGGTTCCGACAGTAAATGCAAAGAGATTGAGCAGACCAGTAGGATCACCATGTACAAGAAAGTATAAGCAACTAATATCCGTTGGAGTGGCGAGTTCCGGTCGGAATCGTTTGCGTTGTCTTGCACCTATTGAAGGTGTTGTGTTTACTTGTACCTTCCGCACTATCCCCAAAAACTCGGGGTCGCTTATGGATGGATATAGCCCGGGAATGTTCGGATTGACTCTCACATCGCTAAGTTCCACGCCTCGTGACAAACGCGTCACCCAATCCATTTTTTTGTTCATCCATTTCAACGAACATGTATACTTGAATAGCATCTTTACTGAATCACATAGACTACAATTTGAACGTAGTTATTTTATTTTTATCAAATCTGACGAAATTATCATGGTATGTGTGGAAGCACACTCATTGTCGTATCAAAATCGCCAGGCTTCAGTGGACAGGCCATGTTAAACGCATGGCAAAGAAAGACCCAGGTGTTGTGCGGAGGGGGGGGGGATATATATATATCAAATATGTAAGTTCAAACTTACAGCAAACATTTCCAGCGATAGTCAAGTGGGCAACCAGTTTTTTGTGCTGCTCCGTAGCGTCTAGTGGTATTTTCGCAATTCATTTTTGTTCATGAATAGTTGTTAAACCTATAGCTATTGATTAAAATAATATTCTACTAACGATTAATCGATTGATTCTAGGTGAATTAATAATAAAACTAGTGAATTTCATATGTTTTATATGCGTTTGACATTTCTTGGACCATTATCCGTGCAAATCGATTTTTTTTTTATAAAAATATTTATTACATGTGTTTATTTACTTAACATTATTTACAATAGACAACAGGAAAGGACATCTAAATCAATCACAGGATTATTGTTTCCAATGATGTGGATAATATAGTTTGAAAATATGCGAAGTATTTCACTACAAGTTGCTGCACTTAAACCACTTAACTCAGGGACGTGTAGATCTTCGTAAGATAGTTGTCTGTTGGGACTGATATCGTTAAGACGTCTTTGTAAAACTGCCCATGCTGGTTTTGATCGGTGACACACCGAGAACTTATGTTTGATTGTTTCATCCATTGGGCAGTGTGGGCATGTTGGTGATGTAATGCGGTGATGACGAAAAAGATCGGCACAATTTTTTATTTTATTGTTCACCAGTAGATAAAGGTATGATCTTTGTTCGGAATTTAGCTTTCGACTGCTTATGTTATGCCAGACCCTGCGCCAATTTCTTGTTGGTGTCTCCAAACATACTTTGGGATTTGGTAGAGACTTTGTTATCTTTTTTGTCAGACTTTTTGTCGTTATTGTGGTATCCAATCCAATTGGTATACCCACCATATGTTTTTTTACAGTTTTTAGGCATGGATAGCTGCTTGGGACATTTGCTTCATTTACGTTATTAATTATCTCGGAGCTTACGCAAAGGCTGTCTCTGTGGGTTATATATCGGTTACATAGCAGTGCTGGAACTTTTATGGCTGGAATGTGAAGGTTTAGTCCTCCACGCAGTTTTGGAAGAGCAAGTTGTTGTAGAGGAACTCTAGTACATCCACTTCCACTCCAGAGTAATAAGCCTATAAGTGACGTTATTTTTGCTATGTCCATTTCTCGAGCACCACACACCGAGGCTGTAAACCAAACCTTGGGCAATATGAATGTATTAAGCAGCGTGATTTTTTGGCATAGATTAAGGTTTCTTCTTCTGTGGTACCACACCATCCACCTGAATTTTTCTATGACTATGTCCCAATTGTTGCTCATTGCTTCACGGATGTTATTGGTGAATAGAATGCCGAGAAGTCGTAGTCGTTCTACCGTACGAAGCCATGGTGTTTCTATTGTGTTATTGGTGGTGATGTGTCCTATGTCTAGTGCTGTTGTTTTTTCCATACTTAGCATTGCACCAGAATAGTACCCGAATGTTTCTATTGTTTGTCGCACTAGCTCGATTTTGTTAAGGGAGGTGGAAATTACCGATATATCGTCAGCATAAGCATTGATCAGGTCATTCTGATTGTTACAAAGGCCTTCGAGTGTGGTGAGGAGCGGGTGAAGATACAAAACAAACAACATCATTGACAAGGGATCACCCTGCCTTACGGATCGTTGGATAGGAAACGATGGGGAGAGGTGTCCATTTACTAGTAACCGTGATGAGGATTGATTTCCAATATACGTTAAAAGTTCTATTAATCTTGCGTTGAATCCCAAGGAGGCCATCGTTGTCCAAAGGAACCTCCTATCTACACGATCAAATGCTTGAGTGAGATCGAAAGAGACGAGTTTGCCCCTGATTCTCTTTCTCTTGAAGTCTATTATTTTCTCTTTGATAGCAAGAACAGCTTCGAAAATATTATGCGGTTTGTTACTACATTTTTGTGATGGTGAAATGATGTGCCATGTTTCAATTATTCCCTGCATACGTATTTTAAGCATTCTTGAGAGAAGTTTGTAGTCAAAATTTAATAAAGAAATTGGACGAAAATTTGAGAGGCCCGCTGTGCTTCCTTTCTTTTGCACCAACACAATAATTCCATCCACGAAGCAGCTAGGTATATTGCCTTGAAGAGCATCATTCAGCACGTATGTTAGTTCTCGAGATATTATATCGAAAGTGCGAATATAAAACTCCTTTGGAATCCCATCGGGACCAGGAGATTTACGTGAAGCAGATTTTTTTATTGCAAAGAGGACTTCTTGCCTGTTAAAATCATTCATGCAACTCCTGTTTTCAACACAATCGTCTGGTATTACTTGACTGCTGGAGAAATTGTTACTTGGTGTTTCCGTGTGTTGTACTGATTGGTTATTTTGAGTGTCAGGTGTCCTCTCAGCGTATAATTCAGAATATTTTCTGTACATGTAGATATTAATCTCCTCCACTGATTCTAAGCTTATGCCTTCGCCTGTTTGGAAACTGGTTATAATATTTTGTCTCTTCCTCCGCTCCTGCAGATGAAATGTGGAGACACTTTCTCCATCAATAAATGTTTCATTTATACGTGTAAAATGATGCGAAAAACGTCTTTGTAGAGCAAGCATTTTTCCTTTCAATAAATTTATATTCTTTAGTTCAGCTGGTTGTTGTAAATATTTTTCGTAGGATGAACTTAGCTGTTTTTGAAGAACATTTTGATGCAAGCGAAAGTCATTGTATTTTTCATTAGTTTTCCATCGAAAAAAAAGATTTTATTTTGGGTTTGGCACATTCTACCCACCATTTTATCCATGTGTTGTAAAATCTCTTTTGCCTTGTCCATCTTTCCCATTGAATTTTAAATTCTTTTAGGACTTCGTTAGAAAGTATGTGAGCACGAAGTTGCCAATATCCGTTTCTGCGCAGAGCTGGAGGAATCGGGAGGGTGAGACGGATTGTTAGTGCCTTGTGATCTGAGAAGGAGACTACTTGCATATTTGTCGTTCTAAGTTTTGTGCTAAGAGTTTTGGTTACATAGCAACGATCGATGCGCGATCCCGATCCACGAGCTATAAAAGAGAACTCTACAGAGTTTCCTCTCAGCACCTCCCAGCTATCGCATAATCCTAGACTGTTAATGACGTTCTGGAGCGCAAGACTTACATCCCCTCCACTCGTAGCGTCCTTTGATTTTAATACGCAATTAAAATCACCCGCGAGAATTACAGGCTCTTGTGCGTTTCGCAGGTAGAACGGCAATGTGTGGCTGAAAAATGTTTCTCGCTCTGCTCTCCGTTGACTGCCTGACGGAGCGTAGATATTGCAGAGCGTACCAGTGTTCTCGAGTCGGATGGAGATTAGACGAGAATCTAAGCTGCGCTCTACGTGAGAGTATTTAAGCTGTTCGCGTAACGCAATTGCAGTGCCTCTCATGGTATCGTTTACATTTGTCACGACATTATAGCCAGGGATTTTAAGTTTGTTTGATATACTTCTTGCATGAATATAATGTCTAATTCATTGGTTCGTATAAATGTCTGCAAGGCGTCTATTTTTGTTTTGTTGGATATGGTATTCAAGTTTACTGAACCAATGTTATAACTACATTCATTAGCCATTTATAATTGAGTTTTTTTTTAAACATATATATATCAGTGGATTTACATATAAATGGTACTTACATCGTTTTAGGATGTTTGAGTGGGCGTCCGGGTTTACGTTTGGTTTGCGAGCCCTGGGAAGAAGAGGATGCATCACTCTCCGGACTATCATCTGTGGGTCGCTTTGTACCAGTGTTATTCTCTTCTGTCGGTTCTGAGAGAGGATCGGAAGGAATATCGAGCGGCGTTTTGAAGATTATTACATCCTCACTGTTCGCTGCTTGAACTATTTCCATGCCTTCGCCTGCGTTTTTTTGTATTGTTTTTGTTAGAAGAACTATCGGTTCGTGTGTGTGTTGTGCTGAAGCCGCGGTTTGTGTAGCGGCCTGTGGCACGTTTGTTGGTTTTATACTCCCTTGTGTGTTTGCTTGAGTAACCTTTTCAAGCCTTTGTTGAAGGTTAACATGAGGCACCGATGGGTTGTGTTGTTGGTGTGTGTGTTTTTTGGTTGTGTGTTTGGATTTAAGGGCATCCGCATACGAATTATGTGCTGCTCTTTCCATCCTATTCACTGCACAACCCACACCATGATGTGCTGGCAGCTGACAATGCGCACAGGTGCGGATTTGCCCGCGATAAGTTACACCTGTCACTTCTCCTTCGATCGTGATGTATGAAGCTATCGGTAGTTTGCGTATCATGCGCACTGCTCGTGTTCCCATTAGGATACCAGCAAGCCGGCTTCCTTCCGGATGCCGTAGTTCGCGTATGCTAAGTATCTCCCCGTACTTAGCCATTTCTGCTCGAACTTCATCGTCGGTTATGTAGTAGGGCAGGTCCTGAAGGAAAACATCGATCGCACCATCCTCCATCTCGATGTCAAATGGCTTGAACACGTTTCCGCACTTCCTCCCGTGTTTCCCTTTATTCCTCTCCACTACCGCTTGCGCTTGCTCTAGTGTACCCATTTGTAGATACACCGTGCTCCGAATGAAATGTAGGTGAGTTCGGATTAGCTTGTCCGTTGGGAGAACCATCTTGACGATTAGATCATAGATCTCTTCTTTCGATGGTTTTACTTCAATATCAGCAAAGCTAATACGAAGCGTATTCTCCCATCTTCTTTCTGCACTGTTCATCCTAGTTGTACTTGAACTTAGTTGTCTTTAAATTGTTTTGGTTTGTTTTCTCGCGTGAAT